>NC_057806.1:43040643-43060477 GCF_018294505.1 Triticum aestivum | reverse complement strand
TGGGCTGTAGGGGGGCGGTGGCGCTTATAAAGGGGGCGGGGGAGGCGACTTGGGGGAGGGGTCGGCCTCAGGAGGCGGAGTCCTCCCCGGACTCGGGCGGTGGCGGCGCTGGTCGGGACTCTGTCCCGACCCGGCGAGAGGCGGCGGCGGCTGGCTGGGCCCTTGGCCCAGTCGGGCGCGGGGTCTCTCTCTCTTTTTTTTAAAACAGTTTCGCTGCGACAAAACAAATTCTAGAAAAAATAAATAAAATCCTAAAAATGCCAAAACATATTTTCTCCGTCTAAATAAAATATTTAGAACATGATGAACATTTTTTTGGCTCTAAATGCAATTTTTGAAAACGTGCATTTTTTCCTAAATTCAAATAAATAGCAAATAAAACCAAAATAAAATCTTATTTGATTTTTTATTAAATCCTCAATATTTCTTTATTTTTTTGGGAAAGTCATTTTATTCCCTCTCTCATATTTGATAATAGAAATAATTAAAGATAAAATAAATAAAATCAAACGACCTATTTTTCAAAATTTGAGAAAACTCAAATATGAAAATAATGAAACCCCCAACTCTCTCTGAGGGTCCTTGAGTTGCGTAGAATTTCTAGGATCAACCAAAATGCAATGAAATATGATATGCAATGATGGTCTAGTGTATAACATTCCAAATTGAAAATTTGGGATGTTATAGTCTATCAACAGCATCATCAAAATCTTCAAGCTCTTTAAACATAGATTCAATTTCATAAGCACCCATAAAAGCAACAAATTCTGCTATTTGTTCCACATCATAGTAATCATATATACCATTAGCATAAGAAGCTAAGGTTTTATTATCATTAAATTTGCATGAAAAGGGAAGGTGTGGAGCCTTCATCCCAGAGCAACAAGTATAATCATATCTCAAGCATAGTTGCCTAGCATACCACTTTAATATATGAATTTGATCCCATAATAGTTTCCCTTTTTGAGTCAAGCGATAATCCCTAAAGTATTCACGTTGATCCAACGTTACTCCTGATACGTCTCCAACGTATCTATAATTTTTCATTGCTCCATGCTATATTATCTACTGTTTTGGACTATATTGGGCTTTATTTTCCACTTCTATATTATTTTTGGGACTAACCTATTAACCGGAGGCCCAGCCCAGAATTGTTGTTTTTTGCCTATTTCAGTGTTTCGAAGAAACGGAATATCAAACGGAGTCCAAACAGAATAAAATCTTCGGGAACGTGATTTTCTCACCGAACGTTATCCAGGAGACTTGGACCCTGCTCCAAGGAACAAAAGAGGCGGTCACAAGGGTGGGGGCGCGCCCCCTGCCTCATGGGCCCCTCGTTGCTCCTCCGGCGTACTTCTTCCTCCTATATATACACACATAACCCCAAACGACCAGAACAGGAGCCAAAACCTAATTCCACCGCCGCAACTTTCTTTATCCACGAGATCCCATCTTGGGGCCTGTTCCGGAGCTCTGCCGGAAGAGGGTCATCATCACGGAGGGCTTCTACATCATCCTAGCCTCTCCGATGAAGTGTGAGTAGTTTACTTCATATCTTCGGGTCCATAGTTAGTAGCTAGATGGCTTCTTCTCTCTCTTTGAATCTCAATACAAAGTTCTCCCCCTCTCTTGTGGAGATCTATTCGATGTAATCTTATTTTTGCGATGTGTTTGTTAAGACCGATGAATTGTGGGTTTATGATCAAATCTATCTATGAATAATATTTGAATCTTTTCTGAATTCTTTTATGTATGATTGGTTATCTTTGCAAGTCTCTTCGAATTATCCGTTTGGTTTGGCCAACTAGATTGGTAGTTCTTGCCATGGGAGAAGTGCTTAGCTTTGGGTTCAATCTTGCGGTGTCCTTACCCAGTGACAGAAGGGGCAGCAAGGCATGTATTGCATCGTTGCCATCGAGGATAACAAGATAGGGTTTATTTCATATTGCATGAATTTATCTCTCTACATCATGTCATCTTGCTTAAGGCGTTACTCTATTTTTAACTTAATACTCTAGATGCATGTTGGATAGCGGTCGATGAGTGGAGTAATAGTAGTAGATGCAGAATCGTTTCGGTCTACTTGTCACGGACGTGATGCCTATATACATGATCATGCCTAGATATTCTTGTAACTATGCTCAATTCTGTCAATTGCTCAACAGTAATTTGTTCACCCACTGTAGAATACTTATGCTCTTGAGAGAAGCCACTAGTGAAACCTATGGCCCCCGGGTCTATTCTCATCATATCAATCTCCATCACTTTAATCTTGCTTTGCTTTTTTACTTTGCTTTTACTTTTTACTTTGCATCTTTATACCAAAAATACCAAAAATATTATATCTATCAGATCTCACTCTCGTAAGTGACCGTGAAGGGATAGACAACCCCTAATCGCGTTGGTTGCGAGTAGCTATCTCTTTGTGCAGGTACGAGGGACTTGAGTGTGGCCTCCTACTGGATTGATACCTTGGTTCTCAAAAACTGAGGGAAATACTTATGCTACTCTACTGCATCATCCCTTCCTCTTCGGGGAAAACCAACGCAAGCTCAAGACGTAGCAAGAAGGATTTCTAGCGCCGTTGCCGGGGAGTCTACGCAAAAAGTCAACATACCAAGTACCCATCATAATCCCTATCTCTCGCATTACATTATTTGCCAGTTGCCCCTCATTTTCCTCTCCCCCCAATTCACCCTTTCCGTTTTATTCCCCCCCCTCTCTCTCTATCCTCCCTCTTTATTTGCCTCTTTTTGCCCGCTTGCCTTTTTGTTTGCCCGTGTGTTAGATTGCTTGTTTGTCGTGATGGCTCAAGATACTACTAAATTGTTTGACTTCACCAATACCAATAATAATGATTTCCTTAGCACTCCGATTGCTCCTCCTCTTACCGATGCTGAATCTTGTGAAATTAATACTGCTTTGTTGAATCTTGTTATGAAAGATCAATTCGCCGACCTTCCTAGTGAAGATGCCGCTACTCATCTGAATAGCTTCGTTGATTTATGTGATATGCAAAAGAAAAAATATGTCAATAATGATGTCGTTAAATTGAAGTTATTTCCTTTTTCGCTTAGAGATCGTGCTAAAGCTTGGTTTTCGTCTTTGCCTAAGAATAGTATTGATTCATGGAACAAGTGCAAAGATGCTTTTATCTCTAGGTATTTTCCTCCCGCTAAGATCATCTCTCTTAGAAACAATATTATGAACTTTAAACAACTTGATCATGAACATGTTGCACAAGCTTGGGATAGAATGAAATTAATCATATGTAATTGCCCTACTCATGGTTTGAATTTGTGGATGATTATACAATTTTTTTATGCCGGATTGAATTTTGCTTCTAGAAATCTTTTAGATTCGGCCGCGGGAGGCACTTTTATGGAAATCACTTTACGAGATGCTACTACACTCCTAGATAATATTATGGTTAATTATTCTCAATGGCATACTGAAAGATCTTCTAATAAAAAAGTGCATGCGGTAGAAGAAATTAATGTGTTGAGTGGAAAGATGGATGAACTTATGAAATTATTTGCTACTAAGAGTGTTTCTTTTGATCCTAATGATATGCCTTTGTCTACTTTGATTGAGAATAACAATGAATCTATGGATGTGAATTTTGTTGGTAGGAATAATTTTGGTAACAACGCTTATAGAGGGAATTTTAATCCTAGGCCATATCCTAGTAATCCTTCTAATAATTATGGGAATTCCTACAACAACTCTTATGGAAATTATAATAAGATGCCCTCTGAATTTGAGAATAGTGTTAAAGAGTTTATGAATTCACAAAAAAAATTTAATGCTTTGCTTGAAGAGAAATTGCTTAAAGTTGATGATTTGGCTAGGAACGTTGATAGAATTTCTCTTGAGGTTGATTATTTAAAGCTTAAATCTATTCCTCCTAAACATGATATCAATGAGTCCCTCAAAGCCATGAGAATTTCCATTGATGAGTGCAAAGAAAGAACCGCTAGGATGCGTGCTTCCAAAGATGCCTTTATTAAAGCGTGTTCTTCCAATTACTATAAAAATCAAGATGAAGATCTAAAAGTTATTGATGTTTCCCCTATTGAATCTTTGTTTTGCAATATGAATCTTGATGAAACTGAATATGATCTTCCTTTACCTAGAAGGTGTTCTAAAAATTCGGAGTATTTTGATCTTAATGATGAAATTGATGAAAGTGGGATTGAAAGAAATAAAAATCTAGATGTTACTAAACCCACTATATTGGATTTCAAGGAATTTAATTATGAAAGTTGCTCTTTAATTGATTGTATTTCCTTGTTGCAATCCGTGCTAAATTCTCCACATGCTTATAGTCAAAATAAAGCCTTCACCGAACATATTATTGATGCCTGGATGCAATCTTATGAAGAAAAACTTGAGTTGAAAGTTTCTATCCCTAGAAAACTCTATGATGAGTGGGAACCAACTATTAAAATTAAAATTAAAGATCATGAGTTTTATGCTTTGTGTGATTTGGGAGCTACTGTCTCTACTATTCCCAAGACTTTGTGTGGTTTGCTAGATTTCAGTAATTTTGATGATTGCTCTCTAAACTTGCATCTTGCGGATTCCACTATTAAGAAACCTATGGGAAGGATTAATGATGTTCTTATTGTTGCAAATAGGAATTATGTGCCCGTAGATTTTATTGTTCTTGATATAGATTGCAATCCTTCTTGCCCTATTATTCTTGGTAGACCTTTCCTTAGAACGGTTGGTGCGATTATTGATATGAAGGAAGGGAATATTAGATTTAAATTTCCATTAAAAAAGGGCATGGAACACTTTCCTAGAAAGAAAATAAAATTACCATATGAAACTATCATGAGAGCCACTTATGGATTGCCTACCAAAGATGGCAATACCTAGATCTATCCTCGCTTTTATGCCTAGCTAGGGGCGTTAAACGATAGCGCTTGTTGGGAGGCAAACCAATTTTACTTTATTCCTTGCTTTTTGCTCCTGTTTAGTAATACATAAATTATTTAGCCTCTGTTTTGGTTGTGTTTTTTGTGTTTAATTAGTGTTTGTGCCAAGTAGAACCGTTGGGAAGACTTGGGGAAAGTCTTGTTGAACTTGCTGTAAAAAAACAGAAACTTTAGCGCTCACGAGAGCTGCTGTCATTTTTATTTGAAGAGTGATATTTAGTTAATTCTTTTTTCAGATGTTAATAGATAAATTCCTTACGTCCAGCAATTTATTTTATAATTTGTGGGGTTCCGTATCTTGCGCTAGCTACAGATTACTACAGACCGTTCTGTTTTTGACAGATTCTGTTTTTCGTGTGTTGTTTGCTTATTTTGATGAATCTATGGCTAGTAAAATAGTTTATAATCCATAGAGAAGTTGGAATACAGTAGGTTTAACACCAATATAAATAAAGAATGAGTTCATTACAGTACCTTGAAGTGGTCTTTTGTTTTCTTTCGCTAACGGAGCTCACGAGTTTTCTATTTTGAGTTTTGTGTTGTGAAGTTTTCAACTTTTGGGTGAATTCTTTTGATGGATCATGGAACAAGGAGTGGAAAGAGCCTAAGCTTGGGGATGCCCATGGCACCCCCAATATAATCCAAGGACAGCAAAAAGTCAAAGCTTGGGGATGCCCCGGAAGGCATCCCCTCTTTCGTCCACTTCCATCGGTAATTTACTTGGAGCTATATTTTTATTCACCAACATGATATGTGTTTTGCTTGGAGCGTCTTGTATTATTTGTGTCTTTGTGTCTTAGTATGCCACAATCATCCTTAATGTACACACCTTTTGAGAGAGCCATACATGAATTAAAATTTGATAGAATACTCTATGCGCTTCACTTATATCTTTTGAGCTAAGTAGTTTTGCTCTATGTGCTTCACTTATATCTTTTGAGCTAGGTAGTTTTGCTCTATGTGCTTCACTTATATATTTTGAGTGTTATAATTTTGCTCTATGTGCTTCACTTAGATCTTTTAGAGCACGGTGGTGGATTTGTTTTAAAGAAACTATTGATCTCTCATCACTTAAATTATTTTGAGAGTGTCTTAATAGCATGGTAATTTGCTTAATAATAATATGCTTGGTTTTCAAGATTTGTGAAACTTTCTTTTGAGTGTGTTTAATACTAAGAAAAGATTGAAGCATGATAATTGTTTTGAGATATGGAGGTGATAATATTAAAGTCATGCTAGTTGAGTAGTTGTGAATTTAAAGAATACTTGTGTCGAAGTTTGTGAGTCCCATAGCATGCACGCACGGTGAACCGTTATGTGACGAAGTCGGAGCATGATTTATTTATTGATTGTCTTCCTTATGAGTGGCGGTCGGGAACGAGCGATGGTATTTTCCTACCAATCTATCCCCCTAGGATCATGCGCGTAATACTTTGCTTTGGTAACTTCTAGATTTTTGCAATAAGTATATGAGTTCTTTATGACTAATGTTGAGTCCATGGATTATACGCAGTCTCACCCTTCCACCTTTGCTAGCCTCTCTAATACTGCACACCTTTCTCCGGTATCATACAAATAAGCCTCCTTATATCTTCCTCAAAACAGCCACCATACCTACCTATTATGGCATTTCCATAGCCATTCCGAGATATATTGCCATGCAACTTTCCACCACCTAGTTCATCATGACACATTCATCATTGTCATATTGCTTAGCATGATCATGTAGTTGACATAGTATTTGTGGCAAAGCCACCATTCATAATTTCTTCATACTTGTCACTATTGATTCATTGCATATCCCGGTACACCGCCGAAGGCATCCATATAGAGTCATACTTCGTTTTAGAATCGAGTTGTAATCATTGAGTTGTAAATAAATAAAAGTGTGATGATCATCATTCAATAGAGCATTGTCCCAATAAAAAAAGGAGAGAAAGGCCAAATAAAAAAATAAGGCCCAAAAAAAGAAAATAAATAAAAGGGGCAATGCTACTATCTTTTTTCCACACTTCTGCTTCAAAGTAGCACCATGATATAGCAAGTCTCATATGTTGTGCTTCAAAGTAGCACCATGTTCTTCATATAGAGAGTCTCATATGTTGTCACTTTCATATACTAGTGGGAATTTTACATTATAGAACTTTGCTTGTATATTCCAATGATGGGCTTCCTAAAAATTGCCTTAGGTCTTCGAGAGCAAGCAAGTTGGATGCACACCCACTAGTTTCTTTTGTTGAGCTTTCATACATTTATAGCTCTAGTACATCCGTTGCATGGCAATCCCTACTCACTCACATTGATATCTATTGATGGGCATCTCCATAGCCCGTTGATACGCCTAGTTGATGTGAGACTATCTTCCCCTCCTTTTTGTCTTCTCCACAACCACCATTCTATTCCACCTATAGTGCTATATCCATGGCTCCTGCTCATGTATTGCGTGAAGATTGAAAAAGTTTTGAAAAAGTTAGAGTATGAAACAATTGCTTGGCTTGTCATCGGGGTTGTGCATGATTTAAATACTTTGTGTGGTGAAGATGGAGCATAGCCAGACTATATGATTTTGTAGGGATAACTTTCTTTGGCCATGTTATTTTGAGAAGACATAATTGCTTTGTTAGTATGCTTGAAGTATTATTATTTTTATGTCAATATAAACTTTTGTCTTGAATCTTTCTAATCTGAATATTCATACCACAATTAAGAAGATTTGCATTGAAATTATGCCAAGTAGCACTCCGCGTAAAAAGTTCTCCTTTTATCATTTACCTACTCGAGGACGAGCAGGAATTAAGCTTGGGGATGCCTGATACGTCTCCAACGTATCTATAATTTTTGATTGCTCCATGCTGTATTATCTAGTGTTTTGGACTATATTGGGCTTTATTTTCCACTTTTATATTATTTTTGGGACTAACTATTAACCGGAGGCCCAGCATTGCTGTTTTTTTTGCCTATTTCAGTGTTTTGAAGAAATGGAATATCAAACAGAGTCCAAACGGAATAAAATCTTCGGGAACATGATTTTCTCACCGAACGTGATCTAGGAGACTTGGACCCTGCTCCAAGGAACAAAAGAGGCGGTCACGAGGGTGGGGGGCACCCCCCCTCCTAGGGCCCACCCCCTGCCTCGTGGGCCCCTCGTTGCTCCTCCGGCGTACTTCTTCCTCCTATATATACACACGTACCCCCAAACGATCAGAACAGGAGCGAAAAACCTAATTCCACCCCCGCAACTTTCTGTATCCACGAGATCCCATCTTGGGGCCTTTTCCAGAGCTCTACCGGAAGAGGGTCGTCATCACGGAGGGCTTCTACATCATCCTAGCCTCTCCGATGAAGTGTGAGTAGTTTACCTCAGATCTTCGGGTCCATAGTTAGTACCTAGATGGCTTCTTCTCTCTCTTTGAATCTCAATACAAAGTTCTCCCCCTCTCTTGTGGAGATCTATTCGATGTAATCTTCTTTTTGCGGTGTGTTTGTTGAGACCGATGAATTGTGGGTTTATGATCAACTCTATCTATGAATAATATTTGAATCTTCTCTGAATTCTTTTATCTATGATTGGTTATCTTTGCAAGTCTCTTCGAATTATCCGTTTGGTTTGGCCAACTAGATTGGTAGTTCTTGCCATGGGAGAAGTGCTTAGCTTTGGGTTCGATCTTGCGGTGTCCTTACCCAGTGACAGAAAGGGCAGCAAGGCACGTATTGCATCGTTGCCATCGAGGATAACAAGATGGGGTTTATTTCATATTGCATGAATTTATCTCTCTACATCATGTCATCTTGCTTAAGGCGTTACTCTGTTTTTAACTTAATACTCTAGATGCATGCTGGATAGCAGTCGATGAGTGGACTAATAGTAGTAGATGCAGAATCGTTTCGGGCTACTTGTCACGGACATGATGCCTATCTACATGATCATGCCTATATATTCTCATAACTATGCACAATTCTGTCAATTGCTCAACAGTAATTTGTTCACCCACCATAGAATACTTATGCTCTTGAGAGAAGCCACTAGTGAAACCTATGGCCCCCGGGTCTATTCTCATCATATCAATCTCCATCACTTTAATCTTGCTTTGCTTTTTTACTTTGCTTTTACTTTTTCTTTGCATATTTATACCAAAATATTATATCTATCAGATCTCACTCTCGTAAGTGACCGTGAAGGGATTGACAACCCCTAATCGCGTTGGTTGCGAGTAGCTATCACTTTGTGCAGGTAAGAGGGACTTGAGCGTGGCCTCCTACTGGATTGATACCTTGGTTCTCAAAAACTGAGGGAAATACTTACGCTACTCTGCTGCATCATCCCTTCCTCTTCGGGGAAAACCAACGCAAGCTCAAGACGTAGCAACTCCCATTACATAATTGAATGGGGTTTTCTCAGGATTATTAAAGTAGTACATAATATCTTTCACATAACCAACATCGAGGGTTTTAGGAGGTTCCCCATCTCCATGAGCAGCAAGTACACCCAATTTTTTTGGTATTTCGTGTTCCATATCCATAACTAAAGATGAAGAACAACTAAGAACAGCAAATAAAAATTACTTAGCGATAAAGCAAAATAGCACACATGAGAATATTCACCCCATGCTATTGCTCCCCGGCAACGGCGCCAGAAAAAGGTCTTGATAACCCACAAGTATAGGGGATCAATTGTAGCCTCTTTCGATAAGAGTGTAGAACCCAATGAGGAGCTAAAGGTAGAACAAATATTCCCTCAAGTTCTATCGACCACCGATACAACTCTACGAACGCTTAACGTTTGCCTTACCTAGAACAAGTATGAAACTAGAAGTGCTTTTTAGCTGTTGTTGGATAGGTTTGCAAGATAATAAAGATTACGTAAATAAAAAGTAGGGGCTGTTTAGATAAAGAAACAATAAAGTAAATATAGCGAGTGTGGAAAAGTGGTGGTAGGAGTTGCGAAATTGTCCCTAAGAAATTGACTACTTTACTAGACCGATCGCAAGTATTATGTGGGAGAGGCCACTGCTAGCATGTCATCCCTGACTTGGAATTCTATGCACTTATGATTGGAACTACTAGCAAGCATCCGCAACCACTAATGTTCATTAAGGTAAAACCCAACCATAGCATTAAGATATATTGGTCCCCCTTCAATCCCGTATGCATCAATTTCTATGCTAGGTTGAAGCTTCTGTCACTCTTGCCCTCCAATACATAGTCCTATCAACATACAACTAACCCTATGGTGTGATCCACACGCGCGCTCATATGATGGGCACCAAAGGACAGCAACATAACCACAAGCAAATTAAATCAATCATAGCAATTCATCAACCACCGATAGGACAACGAAAATCTACTCACACATCATAGGATGGCAACACATCATTGGATAATAATATGAAGCATAAAGCACCATGTTCAAGTAGAGGGTATAGTGGGTTGCGGGAGAGTGGACAGTTGTAGATAGAGGGGGGAAGGTGATGGAGATGTTGGTGAAGATGGCGGAGGTGTTGATGTAGATTGCGGTGATGATGATGGGCACGACAGCATTCCGGCGCCACCGAAAGAGACGGGGAGAGGGGGGCCCTTCGTCTTCTTCTTCCTTGACCTCCTCCCTAGATGGGAGAAGGGTTTCCCCTCTGGTCCTTGGCCTCCATGGCATGGGAGGGGCGAGAGCCCCTCCGAGATTGGATCTGTCTCTCTGTCTCTCTCTGTTTCTGTGTTCTGTTCTGCTGCCCTTTCACCATTTCGTATATATATGGAGATCCGTAACTCTGATTGGACTAAAACCTTCTTCGTGATTTTTTTACCAAAAATTAGCTTTCTTGCGGCCGAAGAAGGGCATCAACTGCCTTATGGGTGGACCACGAGGGTCAGGGGCGCGCCCAGGGGGGTGGGGCGCGCCCCGCTACCTCGTGCCCACCTCGGACACCGTTTCACGTTGATCTTTCTCCCAGATTTTCCAAATATTCCAAAAATAAGCTCTGTCCATTTTTATCTCGTTTGGATTCCTTTTGATATGGATATTCTGCGAAACATAAAACATGCAACAAATAGGAACTGGCATTGGGCACTGGATCAATATGTTAGTCCCAAAAAATAATATATAAAGTTGCCAAAAGTATATGGAAGTTGTAGAATATTGGCATGGAACAACCAAAAACTATAGATACGACGGAGACGTATCAGCTGCAGCTTGGAGGCGAGCTATCTCATCCCTTCTCTTATACTCTTCCGCCTCCTCTCTGGTTATAAAATATCTCCCTTTTTTCCTAAAAGTCAAAGAAAGTAGAAGCAGGGAGAGCGACGTGATAGGTACGTCGTCTATCAAAGATTAGTCGGTACTGGAGGAACTGATCAATCCTCTCAACAAAATGATGACGAACCATAGCCTCATAATCCAAATAAGTAGGAGGCAACTCAATATCATCCTCACGTATGGTTATATCAAGAAAATTAGCTATACGGGTTGCATAAATTCCACCAAAGAAATCTCCATCAAATCTATTATGATGCAACCTACGTGCAACAATGGCTCCCAAATTATAAGATCTATCTCCTAACACGACACTCCTAAGAATATTGAGGTCAGGGACACACATGTGACATGCTTCATCCTTACCATTTATGCACGTACCTATGAAGAGAGCAAAATAATGTATAGCATGAAAATGAAGGCTCCCTATGGTAGCTTGTGCTATATCTCTAGATTCCCCCACAATTATATTAGTAAGAAAATCTCTAAATTCAGATTTGCGAGGTTCACTAGCACTACCCCATTGTGGAAGTTTGCAAGCAGTGGTAAAATCCTCTAAGTCCATAGTATAAGAATTTTCATAAAGATCAAATAGGACAGTTTGAGAATTGCGTGAAGATGAAAATTCAAACCTCCTCACAAAGGAACTAGTGAGATAGTGGTACTGACGGCACTTTTCTGCCTCGAAGCTCACAAGATCAGCGTTACGCAAATATGCGTTAAATTCTTCCTTAATTCCTGCTCGATCCATGAAGTCCTCTGAAGGCCATTCACAAGGCCGCACTGGGGCGTCCCTTGGTGGTTCATCATCAACATCACGCATTGCAAGCCTGGGTCCTTGTTTCCTTGAAGAACCACCTTGGTACATTTTCCTAAGCATATTTTTTTTCCTCTGAAAAATTTATGAAATTTTAGTAACTTCAAAATAAAAGTGAACCAAACTCAACAATATTGATAGCAACTACTCCTATAAGTGCCTAGAGACTATATCATGCATCAAAACTACTTTTTACCATATAAATTTGACATGCAAGCTCAAGAACAGGGTCACCTAAGTAGCAAAAAATATGCAATGAATAAAGTACTAGAACAAAAACTAATTAGACCATTGGAGGAGTCACATACGAAGGAACAATCCCCAAAAGCAGTTTTGTGAGAGGTGCTTTTAGCAAGGAGATCGAAAATGGCAGCAAAATGAGCTTGGACTCGGGTTTGAGCTGGTTAGTGCTGTTTGTGAGAGGAAGAAGGAATGTGTGGTAGCTGGAATAAGTGGAGGGGAGCCACCATGGGCCCACGAGGCAGGGGGGCGCACCCAGGGGGTGGGCGCGCCATGGACCCTTGTGGCCAGGTGCTTGCTCCCCCTGCTGTGTCCTCAGTGCCAGATATTCTCAAATATTCCAGAAAAAATCATATTTAAATTTCAGGGCATTTGGAGAACTTTTATTTTCGGGGTATTTTATATTGCATGGATAATCAGAAAATAGACAGAAATTAATATTTAAGCTTTATTTAATATAAATAACAGAAAGTAAAAAGAGGGTACAGAAGGTTGTGCTTTCTAACTTCATCCATCTCATGCTCATCAAAAGGAATCCACTAACAAGGTTGATCAAGTCTTGTTAACAAACTCATTCCGAGTAACATGGAACCGGAGAACTTTCAAATAACACTAGGTTACCTCAACGAGGATATTCACATCCCCAACAATAAGAATATCATATTTCTTCTTGACAGTAGGAAGAGAAAATTCAAAACCTCCAAAAATAAATGATGGAATTTTTCCAATAGAGTTGATAATGTGGACTTGAGGTTGTTTCCTCGGCAAGTGTACCGTATGCTCATTACCATTAACATGAAAAGTGACATTGCCTTTGTTGCAATCAATAACAGCCCATACAGTATTCAAAAAAGGTCTTCCAAGAATAATAGACATACGGTCGTCCTCGGGAATGTCAAGAATAACAAAGTCCGTTAAAATAGTAACGTTTGCAACCACAACAGGCACATCCTCACAAATACCGACAGGTATAGCAGTTGATTTATCAGCCATTTGCAAAGATATTTCACTAGGTGTCAACTTATTCAAATCAAGTCTACGATATAGAGAGAGGCATAACACTAACACCGGCTCCAAGATCACATAAAGCAGTTTTAACATAGTTTCTTTTAATGGAGCATGGTATAGTTAGTACTCCTGGATCTCCTAGCTTCTTAGGTATTCCGCCCTTAAAAGTATAATTAGCAAGCATGGTGGAAATTTCAGCTTTCGGTATCTTTCTTTTATTAGTAACAATATCTTTCATGTACTTAGCATAAGGATTCATTTTAAGCATATCAGTCAAACGTATATGCAAAAAGATAGGTCTAATCATTTCAGCAAAGCGCTCAAAATCCTCATCATCCTTTTTCTTGGATGTCTTAGGAGGAAAAGGCATGGGTTTCTGAACCCAAGGCTCTCTTTCCTTACCGTGTTTCCTAGCAACAAAGTCTCTTTTATCATATCGTTGATTCTTTGATTGTGGGTTATCAAGATCAACAACAGGTTCAATCTCTGCATCATTGTCATTACTAGGTTGAGCATCAACATGAACATTATCATTAACGTTATCACTAGTTTCATGTTCATTACCAGATTGTGTTTCAGCATCAGAAATAGAGATATCATTGGGATTCTCAGGTGTGTCAATAACAGGTTCACTAGAAGCATGCAAAGTCCTATCATTTTTCTTTTTCTTCCTCTTAGAAGGACTAGGTGCATCAATATCATTTCTATGAGAATCTTGCTCAATTCTCTTAGGATGGCCCTCAGGATACAAAGGTTCCTGGGTCATTTTACCACCACTAGTCATAACTCTAACAAAATTATCATTATTCTTACTATTTAATTCATTAAGCAAATCATTCTGAGCTTTAAGTACTTGTTCTACTTGAGTGGTAACCATAGAAGCATGTTTACTAATGAGTTTAAGTTCACCTTTAACTCTAGACATATAATCACCCAAGTGTTAAATCATATAAGCATTTTGTTTCAATTGTCTACCAAAGTAAGCATTGTAGTCTTCTTGCCTAACCATAAAGCTATCAAACTCATCCAAACATTGGCTAGCAAACTTAGTAGGAGGGATTTCAGCTTTATCATATCTATAGAGAGAATTTACCTTTACTACCTGTGTCGGGTTATCAAGACCACGTGTTTCTTCAATAGGTGATAGATTAAAACCATATGTTACTTTAACAGGCGGTAGATTAAGACCATGTATTTCTTCAATAGGAGGTAAATTCTTAACATCTTCAGCCTTAATACCCTTTTCTTTCATGGATTTCTTTGCCTCTTGCATATCTTCAGGACTGAGAAATAGAACACCACTTTTCTTCGGAGTTGGTTTAGGAATAGGCTCATGAGTTGGCTCAGGAAGTGTCCAAATATTTTTATTTTTCAACATATTATTCAATAGAATTTCAGCTTCATCTGGTGTTCTTTCCCTGAAAACAGAACCAGCACAACTATCCAGGTGGTCTCTGGAAGCATCGGTTAATCCATTATAAAAGATATCAAGTATTTCATTTTCTTAAGAGGATGATCAGGCAAAGCATTAAGTAATTGGAGAAGCCTCCCCCAAGCTTGTGGGAGACTCTCTTCTTCAATTTGCACAAAATTATATATATCCCTTAAGGTAGCTTGTTTCTTATGAGCAGGGAAATATTTAGCAGAGAAGTAATAAATCATATCCTGGGGACTACGCACACAACCAGAAGCAAGAGAATTAAACCATATCTTAGCATCACCCTTTAATGAGAGCGGAAATATTTTAAGGATGTAAAAGTAGCGAGTTCTCTCATCATTAGTGAACAAGGTGGCTATATCATTTAATTTAGTAAGATGTGCCACAACAGTTTCAGATGCATAGCCATAAAAAGGATCAGATTCAACCAAAGTAATTATATCAGGATCAATAGAGAATTCATAATCCTTATCAGTAACAAAGATAGGTGAAGTAGCATAAGCAGGATCATATTTCATTCTAGCATTCAGAGTTTTTTGTTTAAGCTTAGCTAATAATTTTTTAAGATCACTTCTATCATTGCATGCAAGAAAGTCTCTTTTAGTTTCTTCATCCATAACATAGCCCTCAGGCACAACAGGCAATTCATATTTATTAGGAGCGCCTTCATCATCACTTTCATCAATATTATCAGTTTCAATAATTTCATTCTCTCTAGCCCTAGCAAGTTGTTCATCAAGAAATTCACCAAGTGGCAAAGTAGTATCAACCATAGAAGTAGTTTCATCATAAGTATCATGCATAGCAGAAATGGCATCATCAATAATATGCGACATATCAGAATTAATAGCAGAAGTAGGTTTAGGTGTCGCAAGCTTACTCAAAACAGAAGGTGAATCAAGTGCAGAGCTAGATGGCAGTTCCTTACCTCCCCTCATAGTCGAGGGGTAAATTTTTGTTTTCACGTCTTTCAAGTTCTTCATAGTGACCAGCAGATATAAATCCCAAGTGACTCAAAGAATAGAGCTATGCTCCCCGGCAACGGCGCCAGAAAATAGTCTTGATAACCCACAAGTATAGGGGATCGCAACAGTTTTGGAGGGTAGAGTATTCAACCCAAATTTATTGATTCGACACAAGGGGAGCCAATGAATATTCTCAAGTATTAGCAGCTGAGTTGTCAATTCAACCACACCTGGAAACTTAATATCCGCAGCAAAGTATTTAGTAGCAAAGTAATATGATAGTAGTGGTAACGGTAGCAAAAGTAATATTTTTGGTATTTTGTAGTGATGATAACAATAGCAACGAAAAAGTAAATAAGCGAAGAACAATATATGGAAAGCTCGTAGGCAATGGATCAGTGATGGAGAATTATGCCGGATTTGGTTCATCATGTAACAGTCATAACCTAGGGTGACACAGAACTAGCTCCAATTCGTCAATGTAATGTAGGCATGTATTCCGAATATAGTCATACATGCTTATGGAAAAGAACTTGCATGGCATCTTTTGTCCTACCCTCCCGTGGCAGTGGGGTCCTAGCGGAAACTAAGGGATATTAAGGCCTCCTTTCAATAGAGTACTGGACCAAAGCATTAACACATAGTGAATACATGAACTTCTCAAACTACGGTCATCGCCGGGAGTGGTCCCAATTATTGTCACTTCGGGGTTGCCGGATCATAACACATAGTAGGTGACTATAGACTTGCAAGATAGGATCAAGAACTCACATATATTCATGAAAACATAATAGGTTCAGATCTGAAATCATGGCACTCGGGCCCTAGTGACAAGCATTAAGCATAGCAAAGTCATAGCAACATCAATCTCAAAACATAGTGGATACTAGGGATCAAACCCTAACAAAACTAACTCGATTACATGATAAATCTCATCCAACCCATCACCGTCCAGCAAGCCTATGATGGAATTACTCACGCACGATGGTGAGCATCATGAAATTGGTGATGGAGGATGGTTGATGATGACGACGACGACGGATTCCCCTCTCCGGAGCCCCGAACGGACTCCAGATCATCCCTCCCGAGAGAGTTTAGGGCTTGGCGGCGGATCCGTATCGTAAAATGCGATGAATCCTTCTTATTTATTATTTTCTCCCCGAACATGAATATATGGAGTTGGAGTTGAGGTCGGTGGAGCTCTAGGGGGCCCACGAGGCAGGGGGCGCGCCCCCCACCCTCGTGGCTAGTATGTGGGCCCCCTGGCCTTGATTCTTTGCCAGCATTTTTTATTATTTCCAAAAATAATCTCCGTGGAGTTTCAAGTCATTCTGAGAACTTTTGTTTCTGCACATAAATAACACCATGGCAATTCTGCTGAAAACAGCGTCAGTCTGAGTTAGTTCCATTCAAATCATGCAAGTTAGAGTCCAAAACAAGGGCAAAAGTGTTTGGAAAAGTAGATACAACGGAGACGTATCAAAATACCATTCGAACTTCCGAAAATCCTGAGCAGCCTATTGCTCTTGAAATTCTTGCTTGCTTGCATTATGTTAATCCCATAAGTCTCGTAATATTATTGGCATCGATTGTCCTTACCATTTTAAGTCAGTTGATTCAATATGTTGAGGATGCTCTCATTCCTCAGTCGAATCCTGGAATTCATCCTTCCGGCTCAGTGTCAGTTTGAACATGAGCTGGTTCTCAACCAATTAAATTGTCGTTGATTGTACCCCTAAGTCTATTCAACTTATCCATCATTAATTAGAGCGTTTGCTTCTGATCCTGTGAATTTGAAATCATAATTCCTTTACATTTGAGCTTTGAATTAGCCAGTCGTTTCTATAATCCAATGCCCTTATATTGTTTTTTCCTCTGATTGTGCATCGATGCTCACATCAGCTCCGTTATGGACCGTCAGATCCTTTGTTGAATTATCATCCGACAGTGTCCTTCATATATGAAAACCTCGAGAAGTTCTTTTCCCATATACATAATACCATTGGTAAATCCTATCCTCTGATTTGGCCAACCATGCTCTGCTTTCGAGCTAGTGATATTTACTCTTGAAGCTTGTAGTATATGTTTCTAAGATACCCCGATGGGTTGAACCTATGCCTTCCTTAATCTGTGTGAGCCCGAAAAGTTTTCATGGGTCATACTCCTCTGGTAATTCACCAGGTAGGTTCTGACACTGAAATCATTTTTATTTAGAGCAGTGAATGAAAGGTTATGCATTAAAGAAGTGGAAGTCAACCTTGAACTTGTGTTCATGCCCATGGACTGATGTGGAACTTATCATGTAAGCTTCTTGGAAAATATTTAATCATTTGGGTAATTCTTTCGGTGTCATTAAATTGGATCCCTTGCAACTATGGTTCCAACCATATTGTTCTTCTTTGATCCCATTTCTCGGGTAAGTTCACACAATTGTCTTCTATGGATCAATACCCCAATCCAACCTTTACTTTGATCTACCATCGAGTATTACACTCTGGTATCTCGAGAATATCATGGAACTGCATAACTTCTTATGGGTTCTCCATCAACTGTTATTTCTCACCGATTACAATTTTTTTCCTTGGGTTCTGAGTTATTAGTCACTCGAGAACACCGATAAGTGAATTGAGTCCGCGCTACAATTGAACAAGTATTAGAAATATTCATTGCTTACAAGTTTAATACTCCATCATGTCATTCCTAGCCTAATCGGCTACATCATTATTGTGCTAATTTTAACTGTGCTGCCTGGTCCTTCTCGGAGCACAAATTTCGACGATGAGCTAATCTTACATCGATCTTCCTCATCATATACTTTTTTCCTTGAACAACAAAGTTGATTTCGAGTTCGTGTCCTACCCGAGATTCCAATAACCTTTCGCTTCATCATTTGTTTTGACTTGATGTCATCGTCTATCGATTACATCTTTGTGAAATCTCTCGACAAATGTGTAGTGATCATCAACGGTATTTCGAGCTTTTCCAGGATATCAATTGAATTCATGATGAGAAATACCATCCTTGCCTCGATGATTTGTGTTATCATCAACCACTTTATTGTCTTCCCTCCAACACAAACTTGTTCGTGTTTTGTGTTATACCTTGAGTTCCTTGCTATCCAGCCTTTGTTCTTCTTTACCTTGGAGTATTACCATCTTTTATGTCAGGAATGTCATGAGAATTTCACAACCTCTTTAAGAATTCTTGATACAAGTGATACCTCTTGGCATCACCATTCTTTTCTTAGTCCCCGTGTTGTTTCTAACCGGGATACCAACAAGTGAATAGTGATGTTTGGATTTTGTACTTCTAGCAACCCTATTGCTTTCAAGTTAATGGTCGGTAGTTCATTGTTAGACTATTGGTTATTGAATCACCATTCTAACATTGATCATGCTATCTAAGCCAATATTTTGGGTGCACCTTTCAAACAATGTTTAATTGTGTATGTTTTCCTCAAGCATACATCGTTACATCATTTGATCTGGCAAGTGTTATATCCTTGTTCACATAATTGTGGAAATCCATCTTTTAGTAAAACTCGAGGAATTGTCACTAAGTCCATCTGTTGAGGGGAGAGTGTTGTCTACGTACCATCATAGACCGTAAGCGGAAGCGTTATGACAACGCGGTTGATGTAGCCGTACATCTTAACGATCGACCGATCCTAGTACCGAAAGTACGACACCTCCGTGATCTGCACACATTCAGCTCGGTGACGTCCCACGAACTCACGATCCAGCATAGTGTCAAGGGAGAGCTTCGTCAGCACGATGACGTGATGACAGTGATGATGATGCTACCAGAACAGGGCTTCTCTTAAGCACCGCTATGATATGTCCGAGGTGGATTATGGTGGAGGGGGGCACCGCAAACGGCTGGAAACAATCAACTTGTGTGTTCTAGGGTGCCCCCTGCCCCCCATATATAAAGGAGAAAGGGGAAGGCCGGCCGACCCTAGGGTGCGCCAAGGAGGGAAGGAGTCTCCTCCTAGTAGGAGTAGGACTCCCCCTTTCCTAGTCCAACTAGGAAGGGAAGGGGAAGGAAGGAAGGGAGAGGAGAAGGAAAGGGGGCGCGCGCCCCCCTCCCTAGTCCAATTCGGACTCCCTATAGGGAGGGGTGCAGCTGCCCCTTGTGGGCTGCCTCCCCTCTTCCCTATGGCCCATGAAGGCCCAACTT
>NC_057806.1:43029769-43040413 GCF_018294505.1 Triticum aestivum | reverse complement strand
GCACTCCGGTTTTCTCCGAAATCACCTGGAACACTTTCGGTGTCCGAATATAGTCGTCCAATATATCAATCTTTATGTCTTGACCATTTCGAGACTCCTCGTCATGTCCGTGATCATATCCGGGACTCTGAACTACCTTTGGTACATCAAAACAGATAAACTCATAATACCGATCGTCACCGAACGTTAAGCGTGCGGACCCTACGGGTTCGAGAACTATGTATACATGACCGAGACACGTCTCCAGTCAATAACCAATAGTGGAACCTAGATGTTCATATTGGCTCCCACATATTCTACGAAGATCTTTATCGGTTAAACCGCATAACGATATACGTTGTTCCCTTTGTCATCGGTATGTTACGTGCCCAAGATTCGATCGTCGGTATCTCAATACCAAGTTCAATCTCGTTACCGGCAAGTCTCTTTACTCGTTCCGTAATGCATCATCCCACAACTAACTCATTAGTCACATTGCTTGCAAGGCTTATATTGATGTGCATTACCGAGAGGGCCCAGAGATACCTCTTCGACAATCGGAGTGACAAATCCTAATCTCGATCTATGCCAACTCAACAAACATCATCGGAGACACCTGTAGAGCACCTTTATAATCACCCAGTTATGTTGTGACGTTTGGTAGCACACAAAGTGTTCCTCCGGTATTCGGGAGTTGCATGATCTCATAGTCACAGGAACATGTATAAGTTATGGAGAAAGCAACAACAACAAGTTAAAGGATCATCGTGCTAAGCTAACGGAATGGGTCAAGTCAATCACATCATTATCTAATGATGTGATCCCGTTAATCAAATGACAACTCATGTCTATGGCTAGGAAACTTAACCATCTTTGATTCAACGAGCTAGTCAAGTAGAGGCATACTAGTGAAACTCTATTTGTCTATGTATTCACACATGTACTAAGTTTCCGGTTAATACAATTATAGCATGAATAATAAACATTTATCATGATATAAGGAAATATAAATAAGAACTTTATTATTGCCTCTAGGGCATATTTCCTTTAGTCTCCCACTTGCACTAGAGTCAATAATCTAGATTACACAATAATGATCCTAACACCCATGGAGTCTTTGTGCTGATCATGTTTTGCTCGTGGGAGAGGCTTAGTAAACGGGTCTGCAACATTCAGATCCGTATGTATCTTGCAAATCTCTATGTCTCCCTCGTTGACTTGATCGCGGATGGAATTGAAGCGTCTCTTGATGTGCTTGGTTCTGTTTGTGAAATCTGGATTCCTTTGCCAAGGCAATTTCACCAGTATTGTCGCAAAAGATTTTCATTGGACCCGATGCACTAGGTATGACACCTAGATCGGATATGAACTCCTTCATCTAGACTCCTTCATTTGCTGCTTCCGAAGCAGCTATGTACTCCGCTTCACACGTAGATCCCGCCACGACGCATTGTTTAGAACTGCACCAACTGACAGCTCCACCGTTCAATATAAATACGTATCCGGTTTGTGACTTAGAGTCATCCAGATCAGTGTCAAAGCTTACATCGACGTAACCATTTACGACGAGCTCTTTGTCACCTCCATAAACGAGAAACATCCTTTGTCCTTTTTAGGTATTTCAGGATGTTTTTGACTGCTGTCCAGTGATCCACTCCTGGATTACTTTGGTACCTACCTGCTAAACTAATAGCAAGGCACACATCAGGTCTGGTACACAGCATTGCATACATGATAGAGCCTATGGCTGAAGCATAGGGAACATCTTTCATTTTCTCTCTATCTTCTGCAGTGGTCGGGCATTGAGTCTTAGTCAACTTCACACCTTGTAACACAGGCAAGAACCCTTTCTTTGCTTGATCCATTTTGAACTTCTTCAAAACTTTGTCAAGGTATGTGCTTTGTGAAAGTCCAATTAAGCGTCTCGGTCTATCTCTATAGATCTTGATGCCCAATATATAAGCAGCTTCTCCGAGATCTTTCATTGAAAAACTCTTATTCAGATATCCTTTTATGCTATCCAGAAATTCTATATCATTTCCAATCAACAATATGTCATCCACATATAATATCAGAAATGCTACAGAGCTCCCACTCACTTTCTTGTAAATACATGCTTCTCCAAAATTCTGTATAAAACCATATGCTTTGATCACACTATCAAAGCGTATATTCCAACTCCGAGAGGCTTGCACCAGTCCATAAATGGATCGCTGGAGCTTCCACACTTTGTTAGCACCTTTTGGATTGACAAAACCTTCTGGTTGCATCATATACAACTCTTCTTTAAGATATCCATTAAGGAATGCCGTTTTGACATCCATTTGCCAAATTTCATAATCATAAAATGTGGCAATTTTTAACATGATTCGGACGGACTTAAGCATCGCTACAGGTGAGAAAGTCTCATCGTAGTCAACTCCTTGAACTTGTCGAAAACCTTTTGCAACAAGTCGAGCTTTGTAGACAGTAATATTACCGTCAGCGTCAGTCTTCTTCTTGAAGATCCATTTATTCTCTATGGTCTGCCGATCATTGGGCAAGTCAACCAAAATCCACACTTTGTTCTCATACATGGATCCCATCTCAGATTTCATGGCTTCAAGCCATTTTGCGGAATCTGGGCTCATCATCGCTTCCTCATAGTTCGTAGGTTTGTCATGGTCAAGTAACATGACTTCCAGAACAAGATTACCGTACCACTCTGGTGCGGATCTTACTCTTGTTGACCTACAAGGTTCGGTAGTAACTTGATCATAAGTTTCATGATCATCATCATTAGCTTCCTCACTTACTGGTGTAGGAATCAATGGAACTAATTTCAGTGATGAACTACTTTCCAATAAGGGAGAAGGTACAATTACCTCGTCAAGTTCTACTTTCCTCCCACTCACTGTTTTCGAGAGAAACTCCTTCTCTAGAAAGGATCCATTCTTAGCAACGAATATCTTGCCTTTGGATCTGTGATAGAAGGTGTACCCAACAGTCTCCTTTGGGTATCCTATGAAGACACATTTCTCCGATTTGGGTTTGAGCTTATCAGGTTGAAGCTTCTTCACATAAGCATCGCAGCCCCAAACTTTAAGAAATGACAACTTGGGTTTCTTGCCAAACCATAGTACATAAGGTGTCGTCTCAATGGATTTAGATGGTGCCCTATTTAACGTGAATGCAGTTGTCTCTAAAGCATAACCCCAAAACGATAGCGGTAAATAACGAGAGACATCATAGATCGCACCATATCTAATAAAGTGCGGTTATGACATTCGGACACACCATTATGTTGTGGTGTTCCAGGTGGCGTGAGTTGCGAAACTATTCCGTATTGTTTCAAATGAAGTCCAAACTCATAACTCAAATATTCACCTCCACGATCAGATCGCAGAAACTTATTTTCTTGTTACGATGATTTTCCACTTCACTCTGAAATTCTTTGAACTTTTCAAATGTTTCAGACTTATGTTTCATTAATTAGATATACCCATATCTGCTCAAATCATCTGTGAAGGTGAGAAAATAATGATATCCGCCGTGAGCTTCAATGTTCATTGGACCACATACATCAGTATGTATGATTTCCAATAACTCTGTTGCTCGCTCCATTGTTCCGGAGAACGGAGTTTTAGTCATCTTGCCCATGAGGCATGGTTCACAAGTACCAAGTGATTCATAATCAAGTGATTCCAGAAGTCCATCAGAATGGAGTTTCTTCATGCGCTTTACACCAATATGACCTAAACGGCAGTGCCACAAATAAGTTGCACTATCATTATCAACTCTACATCTTTTGGCTTCAATACTATGAACATGTGTATCACTACTATCAAGATTTAGTAAAAGTAGACCACTCATCAAGGGTGCATGACCATAAAAGATATTACTCATATAAATAGAACAACCATTATTCTCTGATTTAAATGAATAACCGTCTCGCATCAAACAAGATCCAAATATAATGTTCATGCTCAACGCTGGCACCAAATAACAATTATTTAGGTCCAGAACTAATCCCGAAGGTAGATGTAGAGGTAGCATGCCGACGGCGATCACATCGACTTTGGAACCATTTCCCACGCGCATCGTCACCTCATCCTTAGCCAATCTTCGCTTAATCTGTAGCCCCTGTTTCGAGTTGCAAATGTTAGCAACTGAACCAGTATCAAATACCCAGGCACTACTGCGAGCATTAGTAAGGTACACATTAGTAACATGTATATCAAATATACCTTTCACTTTGTCACCCTTCTTCTCCGCCAAATACTTGGGGTAGTTACGCTTCCAGTGACCAGTCCCTTTGCAGTAGAAGCACTCAGTCTCAGGCTTAGGTCCAGACTTTGGTTTCTTCACTTGAGCAGCAACTGGCTTGCTGTTCTTCTTGAAGTTCCCCTTATTCCCTTTACCCTTTTTCTTGAAACTGGTGGTCTTGTTGACCATCAACACTTGATGCTCCTTCTTGATTTCTACCTCGGCAGCCTTTAGCATTGCGAAGAGCTCAGGAATCGTCTTATCCATCCCTTGCATATTATAGTTCATCACGAAGCTCTTGTAGCTTGGTGGCAGTGATTGAAGAACTTTGTCAATGACACTATCATCAGGAAGATTAACTCCCAGCTGAGTCAAGTCGTTGTGGTACCCGGACATTCTGAGTATATGTTCACTGACACAACTATTCTCCTTCATTTTGCAGCTGTAGAACTTATTGGAGACTTCATATCTCTCAATCCGGGCATTTGCTTGAAATATTAACTTCAACTCCTGGATCATCTAATATGCTCCATGATGTTCAAAATGTCATTGAAGTACCGGTTCTAAGCCGTAAAGCATGGCACACTAAACTATCGAGTAGTCATCAGCTTTGCTCTGCCAGGTGTTCATAACATCTGGCGTTGCTCCTGCAGCGGGTTTGTCACCTAGCGGTGCTTCCAGGACGTAATTCTTCTGTGCAGCAATGAGGATAATCCTCAAGTTACGGACCCAGTCCGTGTAGTTGCTACCATCATCTTTCAACTTAGCTTTCTCTAGGAACGCATTAAAATTCAACGGAACAACAACACGGGCCATCTATCTACAACAACATAGACATGCAAAATACTATCAGGTACTAAGTTCATGATAAATTAAAGTTCAATTAATCATATTACTTAAGAACTCCCACTTAGATAGATATCTCTCTAATCATCTAAGTGATCACGTGATCCATATCAACTAAACCATGTCCGATCATCACGTGAGATGGAGTAGTTTTCAATGGTGAACATCACTATGTTGATCATATCTACTATATGATTCATGCTCGACCTTTCGGTCTCAGTGTTCCGAGGCCATATCTACATATGCTAGGCTCGTCAAGTTTAACCTGAGTATTTTGTGTGTGCAAAACTGGCTTGCACCCGTTGTATGTGAACGTAGAGCTTATCACACCCGATCATCACGTGGTGTCTCGGCACGACGAACTGTAGCAACGGTGCATACTCTGGGAGAACACTTATACCTTGAAATTTAGTGAGAGATCATCTTATAATGCTACCGCCGAACTAAGCATCGTTGTCGTCTCGCCAACTATTGCTTCTACGACTATCGCTATTGCTTAGTGATAAAGTAAAGCAATTACATGGCGATTGCATTTCATACAATAAAGCGACAACCGTGTGGCTCCTGTCAGTTGCCGATAACTCCGTTACAAAACATGATCATCTCATACAATAAAATTTAGCATCATGTCTTGACCATATCACATCACAACATGACCTGCAAAAACAAGTTAGACATCCTCTACTTTGTTGTTGCAAGTTTTACGTGGCTGCTATGGGCTGAGCAAGAACCGTTCTTACCTACGCATCAAAAACCACAACGCGGTATAGTGATTGCTTTTTGATATTCAGAAAGAACATTGTTCATTGAATCCGATTCAACTAAAGTTGGAGAAACTGACACCCACCAGCCACCTGTGTGTGAAGCACATCGGTAGAACCAGTCTCGCATAAGCGTACGTGTAATGTCGGTCTGAGCCGCTTCATCCAACAATACCGCCGAATCAAGAAATAACTAGTGACGGAAAGCAATATGTATATACCCACGTCCACAACTCCTTTGTGTTCTACTCGTGCATATAACATCTACGCATAAACCTGGCTCGGATGCCACTGTTGGGGAACGCAATAATTTCAAAAAAAATCCTACGCACACGCAAGATCATGGTGATGCATAGCAACGAGAGGGGAGAGTGTTGTCTACGTACCCTCATAGACTGTAAGCGGAAGTGTTATGACAATGCGGTTGATGTAGTCGTACGTCTTCACGATCGACCGATCCTAGTATGGAAAGTACGGCACCTCCGTGATCTGCACATGTTCAGCTCATTGATGTCCCATGAACTCACGATCCAGCAGAGTGTCGAGGGAGAGCTTCGTCAGCACGATGGCGTGATGATGATGATGATGATGATGATGATGATGCTACCGGAACAGGGCTTCGCCTAAGCACCTCTATGATATGACCGAGGTGGATTATGGTTGAGGGGGGCACCGCACACGGCTGGAAACAATCAACTTGTGTGTTCTAGGGTGCCCCTGCCCCCGTATATAAAGGAGCAAGGGGGAGGCTGGCCGGCCCTAGGGCACGCCAAGGAGGGAAGGAGCCCTCCTCCTAGTAGGATTAGGACTCCCCCTTTCCTAGTCCAACTAGGAGGGGAAGGGGAAGGAAGGAAGGGAGAGGAAGAGGAGAAGGAAAGGGGGGGCGCCCCCCTCCCTAGTCCAATTCGGACTCCCTATAGGGAGGGGGCAATGCTTACCCTTGTGGGCTCCTCCCATCTTCCATATAGCCCATGAAGGCCCAACTTTCCCCGGGGGGTTCCGGTAACCCTCCAGCACTCCGGTTTTCTCCGAAATCACCCGAAACACTTTCGGTGTCCGAATATAGCCGTCCAATATATCAATATTTATGTCTCGACCATTTTGGGACTCCTCGTTATGTCCGTGATCATATCCGGGACTCCGAACTACCTTAGGTACATCAAAACACATAAACTCATAATACCGATCGTCACCGGCGTTAAGCGTGCGGACCCTACGGGTTCGAGGACTATGTAGACATGACCGAGACACGTCTCTGGTCAATAACCAATAGCGGAACCTGGATGTTCATATTGGCTCCCACATATTCTACGAAGATCTTTATCGGTTAAACCGCATAACGATATACATTGTTCCCTTTGTCATCGGTATGTTACTTGCCCGAGATTCGATCGTTGGTATCTCAATACCTAGTTCAATCTCGTTACCGACAAGTCTCTTTACTCGTTCCGTAATGCATCATCCTGCAACTAACTCATTAGTCACATTGCTTGCAAGGCTTATATTGATGTGCATTACTGAGAGAGCCCAGAGATACCTCTCCGACAATCGGAGTGACAAATCCTAATCCCGATCTATGCCAATTCAACAAAGACCATCGGAGACACCTGTAGAGCACCTATATAATCACCCAATTACGTTGTGACGTTTGGTAGCACACAAAGTGTTCCTCCGGTATTCGGGAGTTGCATGATCTCATAGTCATAGGAACATGTATAAGTTATGGAGAAAGCAACAGCAACAAACTAAATGACCATCGTGTTAAGCTAACGGAATGGGTCAAGTCAATCACATCATTCTCTAATGATGTGATCTCGTTAATCAAATGACAACTCATGTAAATGTCTAGGAAACTTAACCATCTTTGATTCAACGAGCTAGTCAAGTAGAGGCATGCTAGTGACACTCTGTTTGTCTATGTATTCACACATGTACTAAGTTTCCGGTTAATACAATTCTAGCATGAATAATAAACATTTATCATGATATAAGGAAATATAAATAACAACTTTATTATTGCCTCTAGGGCATATTTCCTTCACCATCAGCCAGCCCCTCATCATTTCCTTGGTTTAATGATGAACTCTTGTCTCGGAACTCGCTTCCATAGTTCATTTCCTAAGAATTTTACAATGTCATCTCGTCAATTGTGTTGCACCTTTTCTTCTTAGGCATCCTGAGTCTGAGGTATCCCGACACCAATCAGATCTGAATCTCGGTCAGATATGTTGGTTGGGACATATTTCCAAGAGTTATAACATTGGTCCTTACATATCGGTAAGGTGATGTCATGCCTATCACACCTGGCCAGAGGACTTGTTGTTATAGTTTCCTATTTAGCAAGGTTAACCATTCTTCCATGAGAAATTGTAAGAATTATTCTATAAGTTGTTCCTGATGAATCCTTTGTGTATCCAAGTCTGACCTTTGCTTGAAGACCATGTCAATGCTATCTCGAAGCATGTCTGTGGTACTCCGATTTTCAATAACAACATTTGAAGCACAATGCTAAATTTTCTTGATCAATTATCCAAACACCATTGTATCGGTAATGTCATAACATTTCTCTCCCCTTTCCTAAAGGTTTTTCTACTTTATATCCTGCCATGAATATCATGCTCTGCCTGTCCTTGGGAAGGATATACCCCTGAAATATGTGTTTAAACACATTTTTCTTTTCATTGTTCTGAGTAAATCTGATAAACACTTTTTCCTTTCCATTGGCTTGTTTAACCCTCCTTGTGATCTGTATGATATGAGCAGTGATAATTCCCTGCTTGGGTAAGCACCTTGTTGTACCACTCTGTCAGTAAGATCCTGTTACTATTGTTGATGACATACCGGTAACCATCGATGGACAAGAATTTTGCCTATTGGTCTGCCTCGTTCAACGAGCAGGAAAATGGTTCTCTTCGTCCCTCGCCCTTGGTACCGATGTGGTTGCCGACTTAACTGACATGCTATCCTCTGACATGCCTTGCTACCAAGACCATGCAAGATGTCGTGGCCCCTCTTGCTTTTAAACCCACATGGTGGGCCCATAACCCACAACTCCACAGGATCGAAACCCGACTCTCTTGTACACCCCCATTTCCTAAGTTATTCCTCACGCGTGGCCTCGTATGTGATTCATGGGCCACCTTCCTAGTGATCTATTCTGGTATCAGACGCAATACTTATTCTTATTGCTCTGAACCCCTTTCACGCCCTGTTTCAGGCATCGGACTGTTGCCTGCCTGCTCGAAACTTCCCATGATACCTCCTTACTTTGCTCTCAATATTTTCTTAAGTTTCAATTCGAGAGTTACTTTCTGCCACCTTCCCCGATGTTATCGACCAGATAGTCAACCTTGTAGAGGTCTATTCTCCCAAAATACCCCTTTTTTATTCTTTCGTAAGTACGATGGAGTTCCCGAAGAAAGGATGTCGACTTCATCATGATGACCTGAAGCATAGAAAAGAAGACATCAATGTATTGGGTCAGCCTCTTCGGGAAGAGCAAGCCAAAATGAGAAGACCCGCTAGATTCGTTACCAAACCTTCCCCCCTTTCACTACCTCTTAAATCTCGGGATGAGATTTCTTGTAGTAGAAGAGAATTGTGACGCCCGGATATTTAAGCTACAGTAATTCCTTGTTAATGATGCCATGCCACCGCGGTTACTATTGTTAATATCACGTTAGTTCAAAATGATTCAAATTCAAATTTGAGTTAAAGGCAAACCACAACAGTTTTCAAATATTGAAACTAAAATGTTCGGATGATTCAATAAATTCTCCCGATCATTGTCATGTCGAAACCAACTTAATTTGACTCACAAATAAATTCCTAGTAAATTAACAAATGGTCCAACAGCAAATAAAATGGCCTTTCTCAAAATAAATAATTACTTAATTAACTCCAGTCGCCTCCAAACTTTGTGGGCATTATAAAAATAATGCCTAGTATTTATGTGCCAAATACCATATTTAACTAAAGTCAATGAGTTTCTAATGTTAATACAAAACATTAAAGAAAATATGAGAACAGAAAAGAATGTGTTAGAAGGCTGCATGGTGCACCTAACCTAGTGCTACAGTGGCCCAGCCTACCCAACCTACAGTGGCCCAGTCCACCTCCCCTCATCTCCCTCCTCACGCTACAAGAGGCAGAGGAAGGCGTGGCGCGCATCCGAGCCGCCTTGGGCATGGATGGCCTCCACGTCGCCCCCACGACCTATAAACGCGTCCATTGTAAACCCTAGCATGTTCTCGATTAATCCCCTCTCATTCCCCCATCGTGCCCTCCTCTCATCTGCTCGAGAATGAGCTTCTAAACACGTCCGGTGACCACAAATGCTGCCACCATTGTCGCGGCCGCCGTCGCCCCGGTGCCCTGCGGTCGTGTCCAAAAGCTCTGCCGTTGTTTGCCTCTTCGCCTCCGTCCATTGGATCCAGCGGACTCGACTGCGTCATCGGGATCGAGCTTCTTCTTCAACTTTGGCCACCGTCATCCACCGTGTCGGTCCGCCACCGTCGCTGCATCATCGTCTTCACCGAGACCTCCCCGAGCTTCCCTGTGAGCTCATGCCCTCCCCTACCTTTCCTAGAGCTCATACACATCGTCTAGCACCAGCACTGCTAGCATCGTCCCGCACCCGCCGCCGCATCCGGACCTCCGGTCCCGCGCCCCTGCCGTTGCGTCTGCGTCGACGTGTCTCGAGCCGCGCCCCTACCTCGCGCGCACGCTGCTGCTCGTGAGCGCCCTGCCCCTACCCGCCCGCTGCCATCCCGTGCCTTCCCCCCGTTGGCATCCACCACTGCTCGCCGATGCC
>NC_057806.1:43007796-43029506 GCF_018294505.1 Triticum aestivum | reverse complement strand
ACCTAGCGCCGCCGCTCCCCACAGCTCCCGCGTCGCCGCTGCCCTGCACCGCCGCTCCCCGCAGCCCCCGCGCTGCCGCTTTTGCCTCCTATCGCGCACTAGCTGCGTCTCGCCTCTGCCGGTGCCACAGCCGCCCGCTTGCCGGCCGCAGTAGCACCCCCTGGTGCCTGTGTGCATGCGTGCCCATCCACTGGAGCCGACCCTGTTAGATTAGGATTAGTGATTAATTAGTTTAGGTGTATATGACATGTGGGTCCCACCTTATTTTAAATAAAATAAAAACAGTTTAGAAATTATTAGGACACTGACATGTGGGACCCCCACACACTATTCACTCTATTGACCAGTCCTTGTTGACTGGGTCAACTGGCCATTTGACCCCACCTGTCAGCCCTTGGTGCACCTCTGGGTGCACTGCACCGGGTGCACCCAGCCTGTTTTTGATTATTTTTCAAATTAGTTAATTATAGCAATTTCAGAAAATGGTTAAAACTTTAAAAATTAATATAAAATAATCTACAACCCGAATGAAAATACTTTGTACATGAAAGTTGCTCAGAACGACAAGACGAATTCAAATACGCAGTCCGCTCGTCCGCCACACATCCCTAGCATAGTAAACATGCAACATTTCACCACCGGTTCATCTGTCCGGAAACAGGAAACACCGGGAATACTTTCCCAGATGTTTCCCCTCTTCGTCGGTATCACCTAGTACTACGTTAGGCCACCCCTAGCACCGCGTATTGCCATGTTATGCTTTGTGATGCTTTGTTTGCTCCGTATTTACTATTTCTTCCCCCCTCTTCTTCACCGACGACCCTTCTTCCTGTGCAACAAAGCTTCCAAGCAAGCCCCCCCTGATTAACCCGACATCGCCTATTCCTTCTCTCTACTACTTGCATTAGAGTAGTGTAGCATGTTACTGCTTTCCGTTAATCCTATTCTGATGCATAGCCTATCTTTGCTACTACTATTGTTACCTTTACCTACAATCCTGAATACTTAGTATAGGATGCTAGTATTCCATCAGTGGCCCTACTTTCTTGTCCGTCTGCCATGCTATACTACCAGGCCATGATCACTCGGGAGTTGATGACGGGTATATACTTATATACATAATGATGATACATGTGGAGACTAAAGTCGGGTCGGCTCATTGAGTACCTACGGTTGATTCACGGATTGGGGGCTGAAAGGACATACTTTCCCGATGGACCTCTGTGTGGATCTTTGTGGTGGAGCGACATGGCAGGTTGAGACCACCTAGGAGAGAGGTGGGCCTGGCCTTGGTCGACGTCCGCGGTTACATCAATTAACACGTTTAACAAGATCTTGGTATTTGATCTGAGTCTGGCCACTGGCCTATACGCACTAATCAACTACACGGGAACAGTTATGGGCACTCGACGTCGTGGTATCAGCCGAAGCATTCTTGACGTCAGCGACTGAGCGGCGCGCGCTGGATTGGACTGGAATGCCTGCTCTTGTATTAGGGAGGCTAGGTCTGCTTACCGACCGTGTACGCAACGTGCAAGTGTGCAATGGGCGATGGGCCCAGACCCCTGCGCGCATAGGATTTAGACCGGCGTGCTGACCTCTCTGTTGTGCCTAGGTAGGGCTGCAACATGTTGATTTTCCGAGGCCGGCTTGACCCAGGAAAGTGTGTCCGGCCGAAGGGATCAAGTGTGTTGGGTAATGTGGTGCACCCCTGCAGGGAAGTTTATCTATTTGAATAGCCGTGTCCCTCAGTAAAAGGATGACCCAGAGTTGTACCTTGACCTTATGACAACTAGAACCGGATACTTAATAAAACACACCCTTCCAAGTGCCAGATAGAACCCGGTGATCGCTCTCTCACAGGGCAACGAGGAGAGGATCACTGGGTAGGATTATGCTATACGATGATACTTGGTGAACTTACCATCTACTATCTTCTATATGCTTCAAGATGGAGGCTGCCAGAAGCGTAGTCTTTGATAGGACTAGCTATCCCTTCTTATTCTGGCATTCTGTAGTTCAGTCCATAGATACTACCCATTTCATTGATACCAATGCACATGTAGTGTAGATCCTTGCTTGCGAGTACTTTGGATGAGTACTCACGATTGCTTTGCTCCCCCTTTTCCGCTTTTCCTTTCCTCTCGGTTGTCGCAACCAGATGCTAGAGCCCAGGAGCCAGACGCCATCATCGACAACGACTCCTACTACATCGTAGGGCCTACTACTATGTGCAGGCCGCCGACGACGACCAGGAGTAGTTTAGGAGGATCCCAGGCAGGAGGCCTACGCCTCTTTCGATCTGTATCCTAGTTTGTGCTAGCAATCTTATGGCAACTTGTTTAACTTATGTCTGTACTCAGATATTATTTGCTTCCGCTGACTCTTGTGTATTCGAGCTTATGTAGTCATGCCCTCGAAGCCCATGGCTTGTAATATAAAGCTTGTATTATTTTAATTTGTGTCTAGAGTTGTGTTGTGATATCTTCCCGTGGGTCCTTGATCTTGATCGTACACATTTGCGGGTATGAATAGTGTACAGTCAAATTGAGGGCGTCACACTGCGTACGGTGGTGTTGAGTTCTTGAAGGGATCTCTTTTAGGGATTGAGAAGTTTGCAATTTTCCAGATGAAAAAAGACTCGGCTCGGAAAGGATCTGCATCAGCGTCACCGGTCCAGATTTTACAATTCGTAAGATGTGAGTTAGAGAAGAATTAGGGTTATGATCTGTTCGTAACCACGAGTCACCAACGTAAGTTGCCGAGATGAACAGAAGTGGTTCCGCCGCAGTCGAAGATCAGTAGCTTATTTCTTATGACAGAACTAAATCCCGAAGTGACATCAGGATCATACTGCTACTGTTATGTCCCATTGAACCAACAATAGCACGAAGCACCGTACGTCAACAAGAATATATTTGGACGTGGATGATCCTCGACCGCAACAACCAGAGGAGGAGTCAAACCCGCCTGGGTCGACCTGCCATGCTTCCGCTGCTGCGATTCAACCATGGCCGGTGCGCCGGTCCGCTGTCATGCCCTCTACCGGCGCACCAAGCCACTGCTGCGGCCTTGCCTGGAGCCGCCTCCATCTTGCGTTGTCTCCGGCCGCCTCCGCTGTCTCGCCCTTGGGCCGGCCACAACTGTCTTGCCTCGCTCCATCTCGCCGAGCGCCCCGCCTCAAATTCGTTGGCAGAACCGCCATGGGCGCCAAGCTATCACATAGATGCATTGGCCTCATGACTAAGTCCTCACACTAAAAACATCTTCCATGACAATTCCACGACAGTTGGCGTCCACTGTGGGTTATCAGAAACTTACCACCACTAGTAGTTAGATCAGCAGCGGCAAGCACTGGTATCAGCCCACCACTCGTAATTTGGCCACAGATTTGGCCCACGTTAGCCATGGTAGGAGGTATACTAGTGGCGGGCACCTACCTTTGCCCCTCAAACATGTAGCTATTTTGTTTAATTTCATGTATTTCTTAGATATTTTAGTGTGTTATTTTTTTGTGACCATGGTATTGTATGGAAAATGGTTTGAATTTTGTAGGTTTCGATATTTTATATATTTTCTTTATATTTTTAATATTTTTTTATTTAGTTGGATATATTTCAATTTTGATATGCAACTATAATTTAAAATTAATTTTGAAAGAGTAGAAGAAAGATCATAAATAGGATATTTAGGTCTAATTAAACACAAGTTGGCTACTTTTAAATATGCAAAATTGTTTCTTGAATTAAAAAACATGTTGTCTGGCACCTTTGAAACTTTGCATGGTGTCATTACATGACATGTAGAGTATGTGGTTAAAATTTTAAGAATATTTGAAAGTGATATGATGTATGTTTGTTTACAAACTGAAGACAGCCGCGAGGCACGGCACATACCCAATTAATGAACATGTAATTATTATTTGCATATATGTCCTAAATACATACTCAAGAACTCAAATGCTATGTTTTCGTCATTATTTGGACATTTTGTAATGTACATGTAGTTCAAATTTGATTTATGTCCATTAAATAACTAGAAATGTATTAAATGCCATTAATATTCATAAACCTAAAATAGTCCCAAAATTAACCATGAAATGTCCAAATTTTAATAATCTTTATGGCATTCATCCTTGAATCCAACCAATGTCCTTAAGGAATCACCTATTGAATCTTCCTTCTAATATATATCAATGAAAGGATTAGTCCATAGGGATTGTCATTAATTACCAAAATTACACTTAGGTGCTATGTCCGCCACTAGTGGCATGTTAGCACTGGCAGACGCCCTCCACAAACCCGCTCGCCATTGGTGTGCCTTTTGCACCCGCCACTGTTGGCATGTTTTTGCAGCAGTGAGACCATTGTGAAAGAAAAATAAAATATCTCAAACTAAAGGATATGAGAGGGGCCATGCACCAAATCCAAGGAACATGAAAACATTAGCACATAAAAAACATTTGGAAGATATGGTCACCTTGGAGATGAAGTGAGATGGTTCATGAGCAAGGGCCCAGTTTTGAGGAAGGCCCTAAGAAGGAGAAGATAGGGGAAGCCACACACGGAAAAGCATACATTATATTTGGGTGGGCATTATTCAGGCCCGATGACACCAAATATAGGAAGATCTAAACTATTATAAATGTAAAAGGGTCATGGTTCCTGATGCGGCTTGAAACCGCGTCGATATTTCCCCAAAGAGGAAGGATGATGTGGCACATTTATGGTAGGTATTTTCCTTAGTTACGAAACCAAGGTATCAATCCAGTAGGAGAACCAAGCAACACTATGTAATCGGTATCTGCACACAAAGAACAAATCCTCGCAACCCAACGCGTAAGAGGGGTTGTCAATCCCTCCTTGGTAAAAAGATAGATTAATTTGTATGAGTTTGGGCAAATAGATCTGAAGAAAACACGAAATAAAACAAATAAAGAAAAAGTGCAACAAGGTATTTTTTGGGTTTTGGAATAATAGATATGAAAATAAATACGAGAAAAGATAGACCGGAAAGCAAATATGATAAAAGATAGACCTGGGGGTCATAGATTTTTACTAGTGGCTTCTCTCGAGAAAATAGCATACAGTGGGTAAACAAATTACTGTTGGGCAATTGATATAAGATCGAATAATTATGACAATATCCAAGGCAATGATCAATATATAGGCATTACGTCCAAGATTAGTAGACCGAAACGATTCTACATCTACTACTATTACTGCACACATTGACTGCTATCCAGCATGCATCTAGTGTATTAAGTTCATGGAGAAACGGAGTAATGCAATAAGAACGATGACATTATATAGACAAGATCTATTCATGTAGGAATAGACCCCATCTTGTTATCCTTAATAGCAATGATACATATGTGTCTCGCTACCCCTTCTGTCATTGGGTGAGGACACCGTAAGGTCGAACCCATCACAAAGCACCTCTTCCCATGGCAAGAAAAATCGATCTTGTTGGCCTAACTAAACCAAAGATTCAAAGAAGAAATACGAGGCTATAAATAATCATGCATATAAGAGATCAAAGAAACTCAAATAATATTCATGGATATAGATCTGATCATAAACTCAAAGTTCATCGGATCCCAACAAACACACCGCAAAAGGTTCATCAAATAGATCTCCAAGAGACCATTGTATTGAGAATCAAAAAGAGAGAAGAAGCCATCTAGCTACTGCGTACGGACCTGTAGGTCTATAATGAACTACTCACGCATCATCGGAGAGGCACCAATGGTAAAAGGATTGGGCTACCTTGCTGCACTTTTGTTACTACTATCGTTACTTGCTCGTTACAAATTATCTTGCTATCAAACTACTCGTTACTTATAATTTCAGTGCTTGCAGAGAATACCTTGCTGAAAATCACTTGTCATTTCCTTCTGCTCCTCGTTGGGTTCGACACTCTTACTTATCGAAAGGACTACGATTGATCCCCTATACTTGTGGGTCATCAGTGTCTTGTGGGCCCCACAGGCCTCCCCCCAGGTGCTTCCTTGGCTCCCAAGTTGTCTTCTGGTCCAAAAAAATCTCCCAAAAGTTTCGCTGCGTTTGGACTCCGTTTGATAGAGATATTTTGCGAAGTAAAAAACAAGCAAAAAACAACAACTGGCACTAGGCACTATGTCAATAGGTTAGTCCAAAAAAATGACATAAAATTGCTATAAAATGATTGTAAAACATTCAAACATGATAATATAACAACATGAAACAATCAAAAATTATAGATACATTGGAGACGTATCAGTTCCTAACTTCCTCGCCTCGTTTTCATAGATGCCAAAGACCTTCGGGGGAGGGAGGGAAGTGAAGGATGAAAGAAGCCGAGTAGAGGGAGTGAATGGGTGACTACAAATATTTAATTTTATTAGTTGATTTCAGATATTGTGTAATCACTAGTTCTCTAGAGGTGCAACTACGTCGATCACTCTATGTGTAGGAGGTAACTAGCTAACATCGTTGAGAAGTAAGCCAGCCTAATTACTCCAATATAAGAAATACTATGAGGTGGAAAGGAATAACCAAAGGGGAAGAGAGACAATGATCTATCCCGAAATTCGCATCCTTGGAGGGATGTCAGTCTCCTTGGAGAGGAGGATGTCAACTAAAGCACCTCACAACACAAAATGTATCCTTCTTCTCCTTGAGCCTCAGCCAACAAATGCCCAAGCCCAATAGCCTTAAAGGTGGCTTCCAACCTTCACAACCTCCGGGGCACGCAAGTGGAATGCTCACAGTGACACTGACCTCTTAGGAGTCTCCAACTTCCAAGAGCAACAAGATCAAGGGAGGCTTGGAAAGTTTCTCAAATGCTTATGTCAAATTGGGGGAAAGCTTGGATCTCAAATGGGGAATATTTTCCTCTCTTTTCCCTCTCAAATCCACACCTTAGATTTAAAGATTTGCTCAAATGGAAGCTTAGGGGAGTGGGGACTAGCTTGGGGAGCTTAGATAGTCAAAGAGGTACCACCTCCAAGAATAAGAATGCTACATATATGTTAGGCCAAAACTAATTGTTTTGCGAAAAAGTTGTATATTGATTACTTTTGATCCGGCTTCAGATGTAGATAGCATGCTTATCCCCCAGAGGTGACCCTGAGCTATCGAACTCATGGAAAGAATTCCTAATTGAAAGGTGATCTCAAAATTTCTCATCATAGCTAGAAGTTCCAATTCCCCGGACCGAAATCACATAGTTTTAAGAGATAAACAATAATAGAAAAATAGGTGGACACCTGGTCGAAATGTTTGACTTCGATCAAATAGTTTGACTTTTGTAGACCGGCGCCAGAGGGAAGATTTGTGGGTTGACTTATATAAGCTCCTTTCTTCTTCCTTGAGAAGGGGGTGAATCCAACACATTCTCACCATTGATCCAGAAACTTCAGAGCTTGACTCCTCCCTCTCTAGCCACCCAATCCATCCCATATTTAAGAGAGATATAGCAAGAGGAACACTTGATCTACAAATCCACTAAAGAAAAACTCGAGTTCGTCATTCCCCATGAGATCCTAGCTAATCTTGTTACTCTTGGGTTCGTGTGGAACCCTAGATGGTTGGTGTTTCCTAGGAGCTTCCATTCATGTGGTTGTGCACCGGGCTCATTTGTGAGGGTTTAGAGCTCTCCCCGAGAGCTACCCCTAGTGAGAGGGAGTTTTTCAAGATTCTCGGAGACATAAGGGGATGCATTCGTTGTTCCTCACCTCTCCAACGGAGATTAGCACACCCTCAAGTATGTGGACTTCAAATTAGATCTTCGTCTACATCACTTCTGGCTATCTCTTAACCCTAGCTTTACTTGTTGTTTTTTACTTGCTTGTTTGTTCCCTTTGTAGCTTGCGAACTTGTTGTAACACATCGTATTGAGTGTATCATCTAATTGCAAATCTAGTGAACTTACATTTCCACACTAGCCTCTAAAGGCAACTAAGAAAAAGATCAATTTTGTAGTCGCCTATTCACCCCCGCCCCCTCTAGTGAATTTCACGAGCATCTTTGATCCTTCATATCCTCTCTTACTTAAACAGGGCATAAGGTCCTTTCGTTCGTTTATCCTTCGTCCAACCCTGTACGCGCTCCCTCTCTCTCACTGTTTTGATTTTTTCTCTCATCTTCGTTCTTTTTCACCGGATTCCCTTGAAAACTGCCTCAACTCTTATTTACTCATAAGCCAATAAGTGCTTACCAAATAAAATCCTATTTTGTTTACATAATCAAATTAATACGAACAAGTAAACCACGTGTCAACCTACTACAAGATTTATGCCCCCGTTGCAACGCACGTGTAATTATCTTAGTTTCCACAAAAGTATGGTTATGCGCATCCAAGAATGCAAAGAGCGGAGGAGGATTAACATCCGTGCTTTGTTTTCCTTTTTGTTACTCCCTCCGTCCCATAATATAAGAACGTTTTTGACACGTTCTTATATTATAGGACGGAGGGAGTATTTCTTTTCTTTCTCCGCCTGCGGGCCCATGCATATATGCGGTTTGTTTCTCCTTGCAAGCATCCTTTTACTGAACCTATTTGTGTCGGTACCTCACCCTGCAAGCGTTGATCAAAAGTAGAAAAGCACGACCTGCCCAAAATAGATCACTATTCACTTGCTGTCCTCTTCTTTGTCTCAAGGTCCAGCCCTTGCTCGCTCTTGGTTGCCAAACTGTTGGAAAGTGCCCGACCAAAGAAAGTAATGGTACCGTCACTGCGAACCACCTCCACTCGCTCAGGGAGATGAACCACCATAGCTAATGACACGTCAAAAGAAAGAATGAAAGAAAGAGAACAATACTATCCTGTCTCCATTATTCAAGTGAGACATATCTATGTGCCAGCCAACAAGCAATTAGAAAACTTTGATGGAAAAAAACAATGAGAAAACTCCAAAGATTGTGATTATCCATTTATTTAGGGGATCTATGTGCAAGGTGAGGCCAGTCACATGCGATGCACATGCCTAATTATTGGGGAAGGTGCTACCAAATCATTCATAGGGCTGCATGCTAAAGGTGAAAGAGAAGCAACCTCCCAGTTGACCTCTCTCATGAGCCGAGATGCTGCCATGTCAAGAAGCGTCTGCGTGACACTAGATTTGTTTCGGCTCAACCAAAGCAGCTCCACATTTTTTTTTCCTTTCTCTTTTCCCCCTCCTTTGATTTATTCCCCTTCCTTTTACTTTTTTTTGCATATTTGAGCCCTATCTACCATGCAATTTTTGGCTATATTTTTATAAATCAGTAAAGGATGATGCATCCATAAAAAAAAGAGTAAATTAAAGGATGATGCACCAGGGATTGCATCATGGGGTCTGGGGTCAGATGACCGAGGATCTGACTTTTCCTTGTAAATAATGAATGGCATGGAGCTCGACACAAGCAACACTGATACTGTTTCTTGGATCTTGACCTGGCATTCATGATCTGCATTCTGATTTTAAAGGTGTTTACATATATGCCCTCAACTCAAACTACCACCATAATGTAAAAGTTTAATGTCTTGACCTGATCTGGTGTCCTGGAGAACTCCTGCTGTCATCCTCTCAAACTCAAATGATGAGAAAGTCAAACTATATGCACCTAGCCTGAACTTGCCAACACTTTTCTTGACTTGACTTGTGCCTACTGCTACTTAATCATCTGGTATCACCATCACTGGTAATATTCTTCTATGCTCTCTCGCTAATTTTTATATGCGTCGTAATCCCCATCTGTCCAATCCTCTTCAAGTATACGATACATAATCCAGAGGCAAGAATTGGCCTCCTAAATTACGCGTTTACAACCGCGATAAAACTAAGATTACACTATAAATAAACCATGATTGCAGCAACAGTTGGCCAATCAACTTTGAGACAAATATGTCCTTGCAAGAGATTGGTTGAAACAGCTCAGCTGGATGGACAGAGATGGGCAGATAGTTGAAAGGAGGTAGAACTACTTCACATGCTGTCTACAAGGCGCTACTTGTGCTCACCTGCTTCTCTCTCTTTCTGTCTCTCTCTAGATTCAGTCAAGGAGGAGTTGGATTAAAGGTAGAAGAAGAGGAGACGGCATCTAGATCAAGGCTCCGACATTCATTCCTTTAGAGCAGGGATAACTTGTGCCTCAATCCTTGCTTGTCACGCCTTGATGATCTTTTCAGCTTCGACTTTCTTTGATTCTAAGATCCAACGGCTCACATTATGCCATGAATACCACCTTCGGACTGGTATACAAGGCGTTATCCTATTTTTGGGGTAATTCTGTCCAAGATCACTGTCCAACGCACCCACCTTGGCCTCTGCAATTTCCGGCAACACATAGTGACGATGGAGTAAGAAAATACAAGTTATATTCCCCGGGAATATACCACTGGATTTGCATTCGAAAGATGTTTCCAGCAGCGTGCTTTTACTGTTATGTATGCAGCACAAAACTAGAGCTCTAGTCCGATGCAGTTGGCGACCAAATTCTAATAAAGTTGTACTAAAGCAACGTCAATTAATATGGATCGAAGGGAGTATAAGAACACCCAAAGATGCAAAATGAAAGTTCACAATTGATGATGGACTCCTGATTTTCTTTGAAAAGAATGTGCTTATGTCAAAATTTTCAGTTTTCCAAAGAAAGGAACTGACAGTATTTTGATAAACATGTTAGGGCATGAACAATGGAGGCATCATCATACCACTGCCCCAGCATTTCACATAGATAAAAATAACTAAAGCCACAGTTTAGTTTTATCTCTATCCAATGGAAGCAGCAGTATTGTTGCCAGGTTCAACAGCTCTTTTTTTTTATATACAATACAGTAGTTGTGGTCATGTTGGTTGCTGTCCTATCCTCCCTTATTGGCTGCCGCAATACCTTTGTCAGGGAAGAACCAGCCTCCTCTGCAGGATCCCGTCTAGCTCTGCAAGCACTACCTTTTGGCATGCAAAACTATCCGAGCCGAGGTGGCATGCTGGAGCACCCGTCCATCCTGGCGCGTTGGCCATGCCCTTAGAGTTTTCAGCATATGATTTACCTGGAGATGGATCAAATGGTGGGCAAGAGAACATTATCAGCAGGGACAAATAATTAAGCACACCAGTCGCTTGTGGACGGCGGAATAATTTGGAGGCTACAAAAGCAGCCTCTCCCTCCAGATCACATCATCACAGACAGCCCAACACGCCAAAAAGAACAATTGGCCACACATACCACCCCTTAAAAACAAATGCCAGGTACACCTTTTTGTATGCAAGCTACTAGAAGACCTGTGTCCACCGTGGCGTAGAGAAGCTTCCTTGGACCATCAATGGCAGCTTGGCAACAAAATCCATCTCATCTCACTCACATGCACAGGGATCATGATTGACTTGCATTATGTTATTGCCCACTACGACGCTTAAGCCGCAAGTGATAAGTGCCCCAGAGGGAATTATGTAACTGGGTTTGCTCGCTTCTCGCTTAAGCCTGCCCAGAATATGAACATCGATACCACCTTTTTCTTTTCAACTGATAGGCGTCTGAAAAGCAGAGGAAGAGAAAGAGCAAAGTTTAGATATATAGCACGAAGGAATATACAAGGAAAAGCACAGGAATGTACACAAATTCACGTGACGAGTTCTACAACTTTGGGACACATGAGAAACATTATCTTTTTGCTTGAACCCATGATCAGTTCACACGTAGTCAGCATAGATGCAGCTTTGTGTGAACTTTGCTAACAATATCACTTACACCATAGTTGTGTTCCCCACATGAACTTTATAGTGGTGCTACCATGACTGAAAAAAAAAACTGGTTGCAATGCACATCAAAGCTCTATTGGATATGTTATTCGATCAGGAACCAGGTCAGCAGGGCTGGGAAGTTCAGACATGAAAATTCAGCAAACTTACGAGCGAAAACGAACTCACGTGAGATGAGGTTCCTACAATTAAACATTAACGGATATAATTGCCATCCATCAGGAGGTTCGCTATTAAAAGTTTTTTATCTATGTGCAAGAGAAATTACATATGCACAAGCTTACAGTAAACTGCAAAACATCTCTTTGTTACACTAAGAGGACAGACGACGACAAGACAGCAATTATATCTTTCACAAAAGAGAGGTATCATTTAAAGCAGTGTTGTATCACTTGAATGACTAGGATATCAAGAAGCCATCATCTGAAGAAAAAGAAAAGGCACCTTAAAAGTTATACGACACCTTAGCAGTTAGCATATAATATGTCCCAAGCTGAGCGTCACTTGTCAGTTTTCCACAATCTAGCATATACTCCCTCCGTCCCAAAGTAAATGTCTCAACCTTAGTACAACTTTGTACTAGAGTTAGTACAAAATTGAGACACTTATTTTGGGACGAAGGGAGTAGTAACTAAGGACTACCATAGAATAAGCACATACTCCCTCCGTTCGGAATTACTTGTCTCGGAAATGGATGTATCTAGAATTAAAACATGTCTAGATACATCCATTTCTGCGACAAGTAATTCCGAACGGACGGAGTATTTCAGTAACTAAAGATCCACAAACTGCAGGGACGCCAGAGACAGAAGATGATGGTTGAAACAACCAAGTGCTGCTGCTGCACTGCAAACAAGTCAGAAATTGGGCAATTCTTACCCAAAATCACTAAGGAACAGAAGTGATCTCAAACAATATTTTATCAGCATCCATATATTTTTTTTCATCTGCGGTACCCTCTTACAAAACGTTTGATGTCTGCAAAGTCTAAAACTGCCTCCACGTCGCAAAAAGATGAGCTCCACTTTGTACTAATGAAGTCGACAAGAAACTCTGACTGCTTGTTGCCATTTGTCTGCCACACAGACACAAAGAGGTTTTTGCATGTTACATCAGTGAAAATACTAATGTTCCTTCAGGACTTGCAAAGCAACAAATCCAAAGAAAAGCGAAAGCATGATGTGCATCTGAGGGAATACCAATCAAGGCACTGTAGGGTAGTACATATAAAAGCAGCACAGCTTGTTTCATGTTATGTGATACTCCCTCAGTTAATATGAGATGTTATGGATGTATCAGTATGTACTACATACAGACTGAAATGAGTGACCAAACACACTGAAATACGTCTATATACATCCCATCAGAAAAAAATTAGAACATCTTATAATAGTGAATGGAGGGAGTATCTCTTTATGATCTTGTAAGCAAGTGCACAACCAATCACTTACTAAATAAGTATCTGAAAGTCTTAAAAACAAAATTGCTCCTACAGCTAAACATGAAACATATTAGTAACAATTTAAGCCCATATTGGACTGAATTATTCGTTTGAAGTTATCTAGTAGCAATTTACAGTGTCATGTACAATGGTGCTGGTAGTTAACAAAAACATGCAAATCTAAGATACATGACATCTGAAGATGCTTTACCTCAAAAACAAAGAAACCTCCAGGCATCAGTGCCGAAGATAACCCTTCACATAGATGAAGCAAATGATCAAGGCCATCTTTGCCTCCATCAAGTGCCAATTTTGGTTCATGCCAACCAACTTCAGGTTGCAGGCCAGGTAGATCATCAGTTGGTATGTATGGAGGGTTACTAATGACACCCATCAGTTTTCCTTTGACATCTTCTAGAGGTTCGAACCATGAGCCGCGCCTTATCTCAACTTTATCCTATTTTCAGTACACGACATTAACAATAAGAATTCATGTACTTCTGCAAAGCAATACAAATTTAACTGTGTAGAACAATTAAAACCCGGAAGCAGCAGCCAGTAATTTTGCTTCTGGGAGTAGCTGCAGTAGCAAGTAGCTCTTATAAAAACGTGTAATAGACTGAAAGTAGAGTTACTAATAAAATGTGTTCTAACTTGAATATTTCCCTGAACATAAATCTCGGCTGCAACTTAGGTGGCCATTGTTTGGGCCCCAGCAAATGATTCTCAGATTCTAGGCCTTCCAAAATCAGAATCTCAAACAAACACATCAGATTCTTACCTAGCTTCCTAGAATTGATTCTGGAAAATGAACTACCAGGCAAGCCAAGCCGGAAGCAGCGATTTCGGTGATTCTGCACCTTCCCGCAAAAGAAAATGGTTTATTTTCAGTCCTTGCACCTGTTTCCAGTCAATATTACAATGAAACTGCCACCGCAGCCCTAAGCTATTCCTCCAGCAGCCGCCACTCTCACCCTGACCCGCCGTCTTTGCTCACCGCGTCCTCCACCCATGACTCCTCTCTCCTCTCATCTCTCCCGTCTGATCCAAGGGCCTCCCATAGGGCCTCGCCAGCTGTCTCCTCCTGTCGCTCGCGGCCGACAGCTTGCTGCCCAGCATGCCGAACTCCTTGCCACCGTGATCCGAGACCTCCGTGAGCGGCGGCAGCTTCCCATCCTGATCGCCATCGGCAGCCATGGCCTCGTCGTAGTAATCAAATCGGGACCTGCTGGTGGCGTAGAAGTCCTCAGACTGGCTGGCGCCGTGAATGCTGAACAGCGGCTCGTTGGGCGCGATGCTCCACTCCACCTGCGACTACCCCGTCCTGGGCTGGAAGACAGGCGCCGGGATCCTGTCCGGGTTGAAGACCTCGACTGCTGGAGCCATGGCAGCCGGCTTAGCCATTGTTAAGGCCTCCAGCGCCGACGACACCGTGCCTCCGTCAGACGAGAACGTTTCGTCGTCCTCCCACAGGGCCTCCAACCGTCTCCTCCTACACCACCCTCGGCGGTGGTCCGCTCCGTCCATGCCACGCCCTTCCATGGTCTGGTCCGGCCTCACCAACCCCACCACCCTGAGATTCCTCCTGCGCCGCCTCCTGCACCAAAATCTCCACTCTCCCCGAGCTCAGTAGTTGCTCAGACCATATGTATTTTCTGTCTGTGTGCGCGCGCGTGCGTGTGTGCGTATTGGAAGATTTGTGAATTGTTCAATGAATGTGATTATTTCTGCAAATTTCATGATTGACCAGTGCATTCAGGGGCGTTGCAGACGTTTCAAGCTGATTAGTCAGAAAATCTAAAATCCGGCAGTAGCCAATTTTCTTTTCTAAGCTGATTAGTCAGAAATACATTTTAGCTGTGCAAACAAATAAAACCCGGTGGTAGTAGCCATTTCTTCAGGGTATAGTTGTGGAACTAACAGGAGCAAGTAAGCAGACTATGAAATACAATTACTACTAAATGGTGTTCCAACTTGAAGCAGTTACCAAATGTAAATCTCAATTTTGGTTTAACTCGCTTGCTACCTAAACTACTAAGTCAAAACCAGAACATGAAACAACACCTCCGTTTTTGGCAACAAATCAAAATCCACCCTACGCTGAATTTATTATGCTACGAGCAATTATATTTTATTTTGCCAACAATGAATGCAGGAATTCTTACACCATGTGCTTAACCATATCGATTGCATTTAGTTGTTATACAACAAACACAAACTGATATGACTAACCAAAAATATTCTGACATGAATTGGCATCTCCATTGAAACAAATAACCAAATTGAAACTTATCGACATGACCATTTGTGTATACTCAAGTAGGTTACTTACTGACATATCATGACTTCACTTATGGAAGTTGATCAGCACATTGGTCACCTCCTTGATATCACCATGTCACCCAGCCCCTTCATTTGGGCAGTCTGTTGCTTCTGGATTTTAATGTTAATGGGTCAGGCCTTGTCATCAACAAGCTTCAAGAATAGAAGCTTAAACATGCTGCGATGATTTGTGTCGAGTGCCAACACTTCCTGCCCCATGTACCAGTAAGAATCACACTTCTCCTTGAAGTGTTTCTCCAAAATACTCTCAGGCAGACCATGTTTGGCAACCTCAGCCGGTTGTATCCTCTTCAACTGAGGAGACAAGATCTTTTTCCTGGGCTAGGTTGGCTCGATGAGTTCGGCATGCAGCGCCTTCATGTTGCGCTAGGGCTTCTTGGCCACATTCTACTTCGAGGGGAGCTGGCTTGGGCTGCACCATGTCAGCCTCGGACTCAATATCATGGGTCTCAATGTCCTCGGAGTCAGACTCAGAGTCTCTCACCTTGTCCTCAGGTACAAGATACTAAGTCTGAGACCTACGAGGTGGAACCCAAGCCAGTGCCCTTTCAAAAGAGGAAGTGGCCAAGAAGGCCCAACGCAAGAGGAAGGCACTGCGGGCCAAACTCGCCGAGCCAATCGAGCCCAAGAGGAAGGCCTTCTCATTTCAGCTTGAAGAGAATGTGACCAACTAAGGTTGGCGAGGATGGTTTTTCTAAGAGTAATCTAGAGAAGCTCTGAAAGGAGAATTACAATTCATACCGGTGCCTCGGGCAAGAGGTGTGGACACTGGAGGCAAAACATCATGGCATGTTTAAGCTTCCGTTCTTGAAGCTTGTTAATGAAATGCCGAAGCCCTCCACACTAAAATCTAGAAGCAGCCCAAAACGAAGGCGCTGATCCGACAAGGTAATATTAAGAAGGGGTTGACAAATACGTTGATCAGCTTGCTTAACTGAAGTCATGAACTCATGATAGGTTGCTAAACTGATCTTCTGTTATGAGCCTCCACTTGGTTAAAATTAAGTAATCTGGTCGATTATATATACAATGGTCATGTAGAATAAGCCTGTGTCTAAATATTTTTTTCGAATCTTGGTTGGTCATATATCAGCTCATACTTGCTGTATAATAAATAAATGCAATAGATATGCTTAAGCACATGACACAACAATTGCCGCGTCCATTGGTGGCAAAATAGAAATGCTGGTAGCATAATAATAATCATCTGCATTTCACCCTACACCACCAATTTATGTCAGCAGATATTTTGGTTGGTAATATATCAGATCGTACTTGTCGTATAACAAACAAATGCAGTTGATATGGTTAAGTACGAGACGCTATAATTGTTGCATCCATTGGTGGCAAACTAGAATTGCCGCTACATAGTAAATGATTATCCACATTCCACCCTACACTACCAGTTTAACGGCACTGTCTTAGACTACATTGTAACACAGATTCAGTTAGCTCACTACACCGATGGATGATAACCAGGAAAACATCATGCATTATCTAGCTGGGTATAAGTGGCAGCATTTTAGTTTGATCACAGATTCACAGTGGATGTAAAACAGCTTAAGTTTCCCAACTCTAGACACAACTGAGATCGCCTCACCTGCACCCCGTACCTCTGGACGTTGAGCCGCGCGACCTCAACAGCGACCTCGCTGACGTCGGTGGCGAACACCCTCCCCCCGGGCCCCAGCATCCTGGCCACGGCCACGGCAATGGCGCCGCTCCCGGTCCCGAGGTCCGCCCACCACCCGTCCTGGAACCCCTCGACCGCCGCGACCATGTCGACGACGGCCTCCGTCTCGGGCCGCGGGATGAGCACGCCGTCCCGGACCGCGACCACCAGATCCTTCCAGTGCTCGTTCCCGACCACGTACTGGAACGGGCGCCTGTCCCGGACGTGGCGGAGCCACAGGGCCTCGAGCTCATCGAGCGGCGCGCGGAGGAGGTGGGGCGCCGCCGGGTCGGCGCCGGACGGGGCGGGGGCGGAGGCGTCCGCGAGGAGCCAGCGGAGGTGGCGGTGGAGGTGCGGCGCGGAGGGCGGGACGAGCGCGGCGGCCCGGCGGCGGAAGGCGGCGAGTGAGGCCTCCGGGACGGGGTGGGTCGGCGGGCGGAGGAAGAGCGGCGTGGGGTCTGCGTCCTCCGGGGGGTCGGGGGTGGTGGTACGCGGGGTAGGCGGCGTCAGCGCGGAGGCGGAGGCGGAGGAACGGCGGGGTCTGAGGAGGAGGAGGCGGCGGGGTTTGGGTTTGGGGAGGAAGGCGGAGAGGATGGATCGGGCGGACAGCGAGAGCATGGCTTCGAGAGAGAGAGAGAGAGAGACAGAGGGGAAAGGAGGAGAAAAATGGCGGCTGAGGGAATGAAAATGGACGGATTTGTCCCTGCAAGTTAGGGCACGTACGGGACTCTTACCGCTCAAAAAAAAACGTACGGGACTCTTAAATCGGAGATTCTAGGATTGGTGGGGAACAATTTACAGAAGATGATGCGGCCGAATATTCAACCATGCATACACTCCAAACAGAATGTCAACAAACCGGACAAACTTTATCAGACACAATGGAATTCAAAAAAATTAGGACATAATTTTCGTAGAACTGACAATATCTCACCTGTTCAAACAAACCAAGCCCGCAACACTCGAAAGTAATTTTAGAAAGTTGCATAGTTCATCCGTGCAAATATCTCTAGCACAACAATAGTTTAAATTCAACGAGATAGTTGAATGTTCAATAAGTTTTTCGAAAACATCTATTTTCAAATTCAACAATGCTAGAGCTAGACCCGGCACATGGCAGTCCACACAAACTGCCCTTTAAACTTCATCCAACAATGTGCTTGTAGCTCTATGAGGGTGAGCTCAACTTCCGCCATGCAATATTGTAAAAGTAGGTTTCCCGGATTTGCATGTTGTGGGCACTCCAAATCTGTGCCTACCAAGCTCAGGTACACATTGTGGTCTTATGTGTAATATACGAAGTGAACCGCGCCTTTCACATGGTTTTCACTGCTCAAATCGAGAGGACCTAACATGTCAATGGAAAACTTTTTGGGTTTAGGGTACAAATTGTCGAACATCATTTGCTCGACATGATTTTTGGTGGGCGTTTCTGCGAGAGTCAGTACTAGGCGTCGGCCCATTGGATCCCCCGCGGGTACTGCACATAAGGATGGCAATGGGTTGGGTTTGGATCGGGTTAAACAATATCAAATCCATATCCATATTCATGAAGACAGTCTTTACCCGCCTATGAAAAAAATCCATGGATGACAAATTATGTCCATGTCTAAACCCGATGGATATCCATACCAACTGGATATCCATTGGGTCCTCTCAAGACATAACACAATGTTAACATAAGCTCTAACATTCTTTACCTCGTGGCAAGCTAGCCTTCACTTATTGTAAACATCAACTTATGGTGAATCAACGTCCACTAACAACCTAATATCATTTAGTATTTTTCTAAATGATGAGAATGACGAGTCATTTAATGAGGACATAAAATATGGGAAGGGGCGCTGGAGTGTGTTAGTGGGGATGGAATGTCAATTAGTGTGTTAGTGGGGATGGAATGTCAATTAATAAAAGTTACGGTGGGGATCGTGCAATTTCTTTTGCATGTTATACATAACAACATGTAAAATTGCAGTGGGACATGTGACTGTGGGGTAGGGATACTAGATTTTTGCCCATTAATGCATACTATCGGGTCGGGTTTGGGTATACCCACGGAAACAAGATTTTTATCCATGCCCTACCTGCGAGCAATCGGGTCGGGTTTGGGCGCCGCCCATGGGCACAAAAGCCTATCCAAACCCTATCCATTCGGGTCGGATATCCATGGCTATCCATGTCCATGGATAAAATTGCCATCCCTAACTGCACAACCCTTTAATTCCACGCCCCCCGCACCATTGGATCCCCCCATATATCCTCTTTTCCTTGCGTTAAGACGTCGCTAATGCCCGCTACCGCCCGTCGTTCCGTCCTCATCCCATCGCCCGTTAGAGCATCGATGCCCAGCGTGGCGGTTCGCCTCGGTCATCACCGGTTGTACTCACCATGCGTGCCAACCCCATGCATCACATCACCCCTCTATTTGTTGGTTCCAGTAAAACAAAAACATCGATCCAGCAAAAACACCGCCAACTCGAGCAAAATCATCACCCCATCATCCCATCACACCCACCATTGCTGGTCCAGGAAAAAAAATAACATTGATTCCAACAAATTTCAAGGCCGGCCGCAGCAAAAATCAACGCCGGTGCCAGCAAAAATATCGTCGATTCCAGCAATAATTACCACCAGTTGCAACAAAAAACTCCGGTGGTTCCAGCATCCCGCTGACCTGGTTCTAGCACGTCGCCATCCCGCGCATCGCGGTCATCGCAACTTCTATGAGTGCCGGTAGCAGCTTTTCCACCGGCCGGATGCAACTATTTTCGCAGTCGATTGCCGCACACAGAAAAAAGGACGACAGCGTAGTAGCACACAATGCTAGTAATCTATTGGCCGTTGCTACCGTTCTAGCATTGACAACGGCTGCGGAGCGTGGGTTGCGGTGCCGGTTGTAGCTTTCTTGGGCCGGTTGTAGCTCCACGGCGACCCTTACATCGATGTCGCGCGCGGCGATGGTGGGGCTTCTTGGAGAACGGCTGTGCAACAGCTACCAGCGCGAGGGTGTTGGCGGGAGCACGAGCGAGCAGTGGGGTGAACGCGGTGGTGGAAAGAAGAAAAGAGAAGGGGCGGTTGCGACTCTGTGGCTGGGAGAAAAGAGATAAGACATGGGGCGGTGCAGCGGGGCCCACATGAGAGGATGTGGCTCGAGTGGGGTGAAGGAAATATGCGCTAGAGGCAATAATAAAGTTATTATTTATTTCCTTATATCATGATAAAAGTTTATTATTCATGCTAGAATTGTATTAACCGGAAACATAATACATGTGTGAATACATAGACAAACAGAGTGCCACTAGTATGCCTCTACTTGACTAGCTCGTTAATCGAAGATGGTTATGTTTCCTAGCCATAGACATGAGTTGTCATTTGATTAACGGGATCACATCATTAGGAGAATGATGTGATTGACTTGACCCATTCCATTAGCTTAGCACTTGATTGTTTAGTTTGTTGCTATTGCTCTCTTCATAAATTATACATGTTCCTATGACTATGAGATTATGCAACTCCCGTTTATCGGAGGAACACTTTGTGTGCTACCAAACGTCACAACATAACTGAGTGATTATAAAGGTGCTCTACAGGTGTCTCCGAAGGTACTTGTTGGGTTGGCGTATTTCGAGATTAGGATTTGTCACTCCGATTGTCGGAGAGGTATCTCTGGGCCCTCTCGGTAATGCACATCACTTAAGCCTTGCAAGCATTGCAACTAATAAGTTAGTTGCAGGATGATGTATTACGGAACGAGTAAAGAGACTTGCCGGTAACGAGATTGAACTACGTATTGAGATATCGACGATCGAATCTCGGGCAAGTAACATACCGATGACAAAGGGAACAACGTATGTTGTTATGCGGTCTGACCGATAAAGATCTTCGTAGAATATGTGGGAGCCAATATGAGCATCCAGGTTCCGCTATTGGTTATTGACCGGAGACATGTCTCGGTCATGTCTACATAGTTCTCGAACCCGTAAGGTCCGCACGCTTAAAATTTCGGTGACGATTGTATTATGAGTTTATGTGATTTGATGTACCGAAGGTAGTTCGGAGTCCCGGATGAGATCAGGGACATGACGAGGAGTCTTGAAATGGTTGAGACGTAAAGATCGATATATTGAACGACTATATTCAGACATCGGAAAGGTTCTGAGTGATTCGGGTATTTTCGGGGGTACCGGGGAGTTACGGGAATACGAGGAAGAAGTAATGGGCCTCATGGGCCAAGTGGTGGAAGAGAGGAGGCAGGGCGCGCGGCCCCCTAGCCCAAACCGAATTGGACTAGGGGGTCGGCCCCCCTTTTCTCCTTTTCCTCCTTCTCCTTCCTTCTCCTTCTCCTCCTTCCTTTCCTCCTCCTAGTAGGAGTAGGAAAGTCCTACTCCTACTAGGAGGAGGACTCCTCCTCCTGGCGCGCCCATAGAGGGTCGGCCGGCCTCCCCCTTGCTCCTTTATATACAGGGGCAGGGGGTACCTCTAGACACGCAAGTTGATCAGTTGATCTCTCCCAGCCGTGTGCGGTGCCC
>NC_057806.1:42984872-43007591 GCF_018294505.1 Triticum aestivum | reverse complement strand
TTTCGGGGGTACCGGGGAGTTACGGGAATACGAGGAAGAAGTAATGGGCCTCATGGGCCAAGTGGTGGAAGAGAGGAGGCAGGGCGCGCGGCCCCCTAGCCCAAACCGAATTGGACTAGGGGGTCGGCCCCCCTTTTCTCCTTTTCCTCCTTCTCCTTCCTTCTCCTTCTCCTCCTTCCTTTCCTCCTCCTGGCGCGCCCATAGAGGGTCGGCCGGCCTCCCCCTTGCTCCTTTATATACAGGGGCAGGGGGTACCTCTAGACACGCAAGTTGATCAGTTGATCTCTCCCAGCCGTGTGCGGTGCCCCCCTCCACCATATTCCACCTCGATCATATCGTAGCGGTGCTTAGGAGAAGCCCTACGTTGGTAGCAACATCATCATTGTCACCACGTCGTCGTGCTGACGGAACTCTCCCGTGAAGCTCTGCTGGATCGGAGTTCGCGGGACGTCATCGAGCTGAACGTGTGCTGAACTCGGAGGTGCCATGCGTTCGGTACTTGGATCGGTCGGATCGTGAAGACGTTTGACTACATCAACCGCGTTGTGCTAACGCTTCCGCTTTCGGTCTACGAGGGTACGTGGACAACACTCTCCCCTCTCGTTGCTATGCATCACCATGATCTTGCGTGTGCGTAGGAATTTTTTTAAAATTACTACGTTCCCCAACAGTGGCATCAGAGCCTAGGTTTTATGCGTTGATGTTGTGCACGAGTAGAACACAAAGTGAGTTATGGGCGATATAAGTCATACTGCTTACCAGCATGTCATACTTTGGTTCGGCGGTATTGTTGGATGAAGCGGCCCGGACCAACATTACGTGTACGCTTACGCGAGACTGGTTCTACCGACGTGCTTTGCACACAGGTGGCTGGCGGGTGTAAGTTTCTCCAACTTTAGTTGAACCAAGTGTGGCTACGCCCGGTCCTTGCGAAGGTTAAAACAGCACCAACTTAACAAACTATCGTTGTGGTTTTGATGCGTAGGTAAGAACGGTTCTTGCTAAGCCCGTAGCAGCCACGTAAAACTTGCAACAATAAAGTAGAGGACGTCTAACTTGTTTTTGTTATTGTATGAGATGATCATGTATTGTAACCGAGTTATCGGCAACTGGCAGGAGCCATATGGTTGTCGCTTTATTGTATGCAATGCAATTGCGTTGTAATGCTTTACTTTATCACTAGGCGGTAGCGATAGTCGTGGAAGTATAAGATTGGCAAGATGACAACGATGCTACGATGGTGATCAAGGTGTCGCGCCGGTGATGATGGTGATCATGACAGTGCTTCGGAGATGGGATCACAAGCACAAGATGATGATGGCCATATCATATCACTTATATTGATTGCATGTGATGTTTATCTTTTATGCATCTTATCTTGCTTTGATTGATGGTAGCATTATAAGATGATCTCTCATTAAATTTCAAGATAAAAGTGTTCTCCCTGAGTATGCACCGTTGCCAAAGTTCGTCATGCCCAGACACCACGTGATGATCGGGTGTGATAAGCTCTACGTCCATCTACAACGGGTGCAAGCCAGTTTTGCACACACATAATACTCAGGTTAAACTTGTCGAGCCTAGCATATGCAGATATGGCCTCGGAACACTGAGACCGAAAGGTCGAGCGTGAATCATATAGTAGATATGATCAACATATTGATGTTCACCATTGAAAGCTACTCCATTTCACGTGATGATCGGTTATGGTTTAGTTGATTTGGATCACGTGATCACTTAGAAGATTAGAGGGATGTCTTTCTAAGTGGGAGTTCTTAAGTAATATGATTAATTGAACTTAAATTTATCATGAACTTAGTACCTGATAGTATCTTGCTTGTCTATGTTTGATTTTAGATAGATGGCCCGTGCTGTTGTTCCGTTGAATTTTAATGCGTTCCTTGAGAAAACAAAATTGAAAGATGATGGTAGCAATTACACGGACTGGGTCCATAACTTGAGGATTTCCTCATTGCTGCACAGAAGAATTACATCCTGGAAGCACCTCTAGGTGCCAGGCCTGCTGCTGGAGCAACACCAGATGTTATGAACGTCTGGCAGAGCAAAGCTGATGACTACTCGATAGTTTAGTGTGCCATGCTTTACGGCTTAGAATCGGGACTTCAACGATGTTTTGAACGTCATGGAGCATATGAGATGTTCCAGGAGTTGAAGTTAATATTTCAAGCAAATGCCCGGATTGAGAGATATGAAGTATCCAATAAATTCTATAGCTGCAAGATGGAGGAGAATAGTTCTGTCAGTGAACATATACTCAAAATGTCTGGGTATCATAATCACTTGACTCAACTGGGAGTTAATCTTCCTGTTGATAGTGTCATTGACAGAGTTCTTCAATCACTGCCACCAAGCTACAAGAGCTTCGTGATGAACTATAACATGCAAGGGATGGATATGAAGGAAATATGCCCTAGAGGCAATAATAAAGTTATTATTTATTTCCTTATTTCATGATAAATGTTTATTATTCATGCTATAATTGTATTAACCGGAAACATAATATATGTGTGAATACATAGACAAATAGAGTGTCACTAGTATGCCTCTACTTGACTAGCTCGTTAATCAAAGATGGTTATGTTTCCTAACCATAGACAAAGAGTTGTTATTTGATTAACGGGATCACATCATTAGGTGAATGATCTGATTGACATGACCCATTCCATTAGCTTAGCACCCGATCGTTTAGTATGTTGCTATTGCTTTCTTCATGACTTATACATGTTTCTATGACTATGAGATTATGTAACTCCCGTTTACCAGAGGAACACTTTGTGTGCTACCAAACGTCACAACATAACTGGGTGATTATAAAGGAGCTCTACAGGTGTCTACAAAGGTACATGTTGGGTTGGCGTATTTCAAGATTAGGATTTGTCACTCCGATTGTCGGAGAGGTATCTCTAGGCCCTCTCGGTAATGCACATCATTTAAGCCTTGCAAGCACTGCAACCAATGAGTTAGTTGCGGGATGATGTATTACAGAACGAGTAAAGAGACTTGCCGGTAACGAGATTGAACTAGGTATTGGATACCGACGATCAAATCCCGGGCAAGTAACATACCGATGACAAAGGGAACAACGTATGTTGTTATGCGGTCTGACCGATAAAGATCTTCGTAGAATATGTAGGAGCCAATATGGGCATCCAGGTCCCGCTATTGGTTATTGACCGGAGACGTGTCTCGGTCATGTCTACATTGTTCTCGAACCCGTAGGGTCCACACGCTTAAGGTTTCGATGACAATTATATTATGAGTTTATGAGTTTTGATGTACCCAAGGAGTTCGGAGTCCCGGATGAGATCGGGGACATGACGAGGAGTCTCGAAATGGTCGAGACATAAAGATCGATATATTGGACGACTATATTCTGACATCGGAAAGGTTCCGAGTGATTCGGGTATTTTTCGGAGTACCGGGTAGTTACGGGAGAAGGAATGGGCCTTGATGGGCTTTAGTGGGAAGAGGAGAAAGAGCCAAGGGGCTGCTGCGCCCCCTCCCCTCTGGTCCGAATTGGACTAGGAAAAGGGGGGCCGGCCACCTTTCCTTCTCCTCCACTTCCTTCTCCCTTCCTCCCCTCTTGGCGGACTCCTACTAGGACTTGGAGTCCTAGTAGGACTCCACATCCTGGCCGCACCAAGCCTTGGCCGGCCTCCTCCTCCTCCATCCTTTATATACTAAGGCAAGAGGCACCCCATAGACACACAAGTTGATCCACGTGATCTATTCCTTAGCCGTGTGCGGCGCCCCAGCCACCATAGTCCTCGATAATATTGTAGCGGAGCTTAGGCGAAGCCCTGCAGCAGTAGAACGTCAAGATTGTCACCACGCCGTCGTGCTGACGGAACTCTTCCCCGACACTTTGCTGGATCGGAGTCCGGGGATCGTCATCGAGCTGAACGTGTGCTAGAACTCGGAGGTGCCGTAGTTTCGGTGCTTGATCGGTCGGGTCGTGGAGACGTACGACTACATCAACCAAACGCTTCCGTTGTCGATCTACTAGGTATGTAGATCATACTCCCCCTCTCGTTGCTATGCATCACCATGATCTTGCGTGTGCGTAGGAAAATTTTGAAATTACTACGTTCCCCTACAGGATAAGACAATTCCCGAGCTCTTCGCAATGCTAAAGGCTACGGAGGTAGAAATCAAGAAGGAGCATCAAGTGTTGATGGTCAACAAGACCGCCAGTTTCAAGAAAAAGGGCAAAGGGAAGAAGAAGAGGGACTTCAAGAAGAACAGTAAGCAAGTTACTGCTCAGGAGAAGAAACCCAAATCTGGACCTAAGCCTGAAACTGAGTGCTTCTAATGCAAGCAGACTGGACACTGGAAGCGGAACTGCCCCAAGTATTTGGCGGATAAGAAGGATGGCAAGGTGAACAAAGGTATATGTGATATACATGTTATTGATGTGTACCTTACTAGAGCTTGCAGTAGCACCTGAGTATTTGATACTGGTTCTGTTGCTAACATTTGCAACTCGAAACAGGGACTACGGATTAAGCGAACACTGGCAAAGGACGAGGTGACGATGCGCGTGGGAAATGGTTCCAAAGTCGATGTGATCGCGGTCGGCACACTACCTCTACATCTACCTTCGGGATTAGTTTTAGACCTAAATAATTGTTATTTGGTGCCAACGTTGAGCATGAACATTATATCTGGATCTTGTTTGATGCGAGACGGTTATTCATTTAAATCAGAGAATAATGGTTGTTCTATTTATATGAGTAATATCTTTTATGGTCATGCACCCTTGAAGAGTGGTCTATTTTTGATGAATCTCGATAGTAGTGATACACATATTCATAATATTGAAACCAAAAGATGCAGAGTTGATAATGATAGTGCAACTTATTTGTGGCACTGTCGTTTAGGTCATATCGGTGTAAAGCGCATGAAGAAACTCCATACTGATGGACTTTTGGAATCACTTGATTATGAATCACTTGGTACTTGCGAACCGTGCCTCATGGGCAAGATGACCAAAACGCCGTTCTCCGGTACTATGGAGAGAGCAACGGATTTGTTGGAAATCATACATACAGATGTATGTGGTCCGATGAATATTGAGGCTCGTGGCGGATATCGTTATTTTCTCACCTTCACAGATGATTTAAGCAGATATGGGTATATCTACTTGATGAAACATAAGTCTGAAACATTTGAAAAGTTCAAAGAATTTCAAAGTGAAGTTGAAAATCATCATAACAAGAAAATAAAGTTTCTACGATCTGATCGTGGAGGAGAATATTTGAGTTACGAGTTTGGTCTACATTTGAAACAATGCGGAATAGTTTCGCAACTCACGCCACCCGGAACACCACAGCGTAATGGTGTGTTCGAACGTCGTAATCGTACTTTACTAGATATGGTGCGATCTATGATGTCTCTTACAGATTTAGTGGTATCGTTCTGGGGTTATGCTTTAGAGACGGCTGCATTCACGTTAAATAGGGCATCATCAAAATCCGTTGAGACGACGCCTTATGAACTGTGGTTTGGCAAGAAACCAAAGTTGTTGTTTCTGAAAGTTTGGGGCTGCGATGCTTATGTGAAAAAGTTTCAACCTGATAAGCTCGAACCCAAATCGGAGAAATGTGTCTTCATAGGATACCCAAAGGAAACTGTTGGGTACACCTTCTATCACAGATCCGAAGGAAAGACTTTCGTTGCTAAGAATGGATCCTTTCTAGAGAAGGAGTTTCTCTCGAAAGAAGTGAGTGGGAGGAAAGTAGAACTTGATGAGGTAACTGTACCTGCTCCCTTATTGGAAAGTAGTACATCACAAAAATCGGTTTCTATGACACCTACACCAGTTAGTGAGGAAGCTAATGATAATGATCATGAAACTTCAGATCAAGTTACTACCGAACCTCGTAGATCAACCAGAATAAGATCCGCACCAGAGTGGTACGGTAATCCTGTTCTAGAAGTCATGCTACTAGATCATGATGAACCTACGAACTATGAAGAAGCGATGGTGAGCCCAGATTCCGCAAAATGGCTAGAAGCCATGAAATCTGAGATGGGATCCATGTATGAGAACAAAGTGTGGAGTTTGGTTGACTTGCCCGTTGATCGGCAAGCAATTGAGAATAAATGGATCTTCAAGAAGAAGACTGACGTTGACGGTAATGTTACTGTCTACAAAGCTCGACTTGTTGCAAAAGGTTTTCGACAAGTTCAAGGGATTGACTACGATGAGACCTTCTCACCCGTAGCGATGCTTAAGTCTATCCGAATCATGTTAGCAATTGCCGCATTTTATGATTATGAAATTTGACAAATGGATGTTAAAACTGCATTCCTGAATGGATTTCTGAAAGAAGAGTTGTATATGATGCACCCAGAAGGTTTTGTCGATCCAAAGGGAGCTAACAAAGTGTGCAAGCTCCAGCGATCTATTTATGGACTGGTGCAAAGCCTCTCGGAGTTGGAATAAACGCTTTGATAGTGTGATCAAAGCATTTGATTTTGTACAGACTTTTGGAGAAGCCTGTATTTACAAGAAAGTGAGTGGGAGCTCTGTAGCATTTCTGATATTATATGTGGATGACATATTATTGATTGGAAATGATATAGAATTTCTGGATAGCATAAAGGGATATTTGAATAAGAGTTTTTCAATGAAAGACCTCGGTGAAGCTGTTTACATATTGGGAATTAAGATCTATAGAGATAGATCAAGACGCTTAATTGGACTTTCACAAAGCACATACCTTGACAAAGTTTTGAATAAGTTCAAAATGGATTAGGCAAAAAAAGGGTTCTTGCCTGTGTTACAAGGTGTGAAGTTGAGTAAGACTCAATGTCCAACCACCGCAGAAGATAGAGAGAAAATGAAAGATTTTCCCTATGCTTCAGCCATAGGCTTTATCATGTATGCAATGTTGTGTACCAGGCCTGATGTGTGCCTTGCTATAAGTCTAGCAGGGAGGTACCAAAGTAATCCTGGAGTGGATCACTGGACAGCGGTCAAGAACATCCTGAAGTACCTGAAAAGGACTAAGGATATGTTTCTCATATATGGAGGTGACAAAGAGCTCATCGTAAATGGTTACGTTGATGCAAACTTTGACACTGATCCGGACGATTCTAAATCACAATCCGGATACATGTTTATATTGAACGGTGGAGCTGTCAGTTGGTGCAGTTCTAAACACAGCGTCGTGGCGGGATCTACATGTGAAGCGGAGTATATAGCTGCTTCGGAAGCAGCAAATGAAGGAGTCTGGATGAAGGAGTTCATATCCGATCCAATTGTCATACTTAGTGCATCGGGTCCAATGAAAATCTTTTGTGACAATACTGGTGCAATTGCCTTGGCCAAGGAATCCAGATTTCACAAGAGAACCAAGCACATCAAGAGACGCTTCAATTCCATTCGAGATTTAATCCAAGTGGGAGACATAGAAATTTGCAAGATACATACGGATCTGAATGTTACAGACCCGCTGACTAAGCCTCTTCCACGAGCAAAACATGATTAGCACCAAGGCTCCATGGGTGTTAGAATTATTACTATGTAATCTAGATTATTGACTCTAGTGCAAGTGGGAGACTGAAGGAAATATGCCCTAGAGGCAATAATAAAGTTATTATTTATTTCCTTATATCATAATAAATGTTTATTATTCATGCTAGAATTGTATTAACCGGAAATATAATACATGTGTGAATACATAGACAAACAAAGTGTCACTAGTATGCCTCTACTTGACTAGCTTGTTAATCGAAGATGGTTATGTTTCCTAGCCATAGTCAAGAGTTGTCATTTGATTAACGGGATCACATCATTAGGAGAATGATGTGATTGACTTGACCCATTCCATTACCTTAGCACTTGATCGTTTAGTTTGTTGTTATTGCTTTCTTCATAACTTATACATGTTCCTATGACTATGAGATTATGCAACTCCAGTTTACCGGAGGAACACTTTGTGTGCTACCAAACGTCACAACGTAACTGGGTGATTATAAAGGTGCTCTACAGGTGTATCTGAAGGTACTTGTTGGGTTGGCGTATTTCGAGATTAGGATTTGTCACTCCGATTGTCGGAGAGGTATCTCTGGGCCTCTCGGTAATGCACATCACGTAAGCCTTGCAAGCATTGCAACTAATAAGTTAGTTGCGGGATGATGTATTATGGAACGAGTAAAGAGACTTGCCGGTAATGAGATTGAACTACGTATTGAGATACCGATGATCGAATCTCAGACAAGTAACATACTGATGACAAAGGGAACAACGTATGTTGTTATGTGGTCTGACCGATAAAGATCTTCGTAGAATATGTGGGAGCCAATATGAGCATCCAGGTTCCGCTATTGGTTATTGACCGGAGACATGTCTCGGTCATGTCTACATAGTTCTCGAACCCGTAGGGTCCGCACGCTTAAAGTTTCGGTGACGATTGTATTATGAGTTTATGTGATTTGATGTACAGAAGGTAGTTCGGAGTCCCGGATGAGATCGGGAACATGACGAGGAGTCTCAAAATTGTCGAGACATAAAGATCGATATATTGAACGACTATATTCGGACATCGGAAAGGTTCCGAGTGATTCGAGTATTTTCGGGGGTACCGGGGAGTTACGGGAATATGAGGAAGAAGTAATGGGCCTCATGGGCCAAGTGGTGGAAGAGAGGAGGCAGGGCGCGCGGCCCCCCTAGCCCAAACCGAATTGGACTAGGGGGCCGGCCCCCCTTTCCTCCTTCTCCTTCTCCTCATTCCTTTCCTACTCCTAGTAGGAGTAGGAAAGGGGAGTCCTACTCCTACTAGGAGGAGGACTCCTCCTCCTGGCGTGCCCATAGAGGGCCGGCGGCCTTCCCCCTTGCTCCTTTATATACAGGGGCAGGGGGCACCTCTAGACACACAAGTTGATCAGTTGGTCTCTCCCAGCCGTGTGCGGTGCCCCCTTCCACCATATATCACCTCGGTTATATCGTAGCGGTGCTTAGGCGAAGCCCTGCGTCGGTAGCAACATCATCACTGTCACCACGCCGTCGTGCTGACGGAACTCTCCCGTGAAGCTCTGCTGGATCGGAGTTCGCGAGACGTCATCGAGCTGAACGTGTGCTGAACTCGGAGGTGCCGTGCGTTCGGTACTTGGATCGGTCGGATCGTGAAGACGTTCGACTACATCAACCGTGTTGTGCTAACGCTTCCGCTTTCGGTCTACGAGGGTACGTGGACAACACTCTCCCCTGTCGTTGCTATGCATGACCATGATCTTGCGTGTGCATAGGAATTTTTTTGAAATTACTATATCCCGAACATGGGGTCGACCTGCCGAAGGTTCGGGCGGCCGACTGATTACATGGTTTGGTTCGCTTGTTGCTGCTTCTTCTTCCTGCATTTTTTTGTTTTTCTTTTGTTGTTTGTTTCTTCCGGTTTTTAGTGGATTTGTTCTGGTTTATTTGTTTTGGTTCCTTTTTCCTTTTTTTGTTTATGCTTTTTATTTCTTCTTTTCTTTTTTGTGTGTTATATAAAAAGTTCACTGCGTATTACAAAAATGCTTATCATATAGTATTAGGAAAATGGTTCACCACATTTTATAAAAATGTTCATCATGTATTATAAATATGTTCACCGTACATTTAACAAAATGTTCACCATATATTATGAATATGTTCAATGTATTTAAAAAATGTTTCATTGTGTACTTAAAAATGTTCAGTATATTAAAAAATGTTCAATGTGTACTTAAAAAATGTTCAGCATATGTCACAAAAAAGTTCAACGTGTATTTATATTTTTTTTATCATACATTGAAAAGATGTTCAATGGTCGTTTTTTTATATTTTATCTGCCGCTACGTTTCATTCTTAAATATTCGTGCGCCCTATTAAATGCTAACGTTGAGCAACTCAAGTGGTAAAGAGCCCTTACTCTCTATATACTTTGTTGTGAGTTTGATTCCTTGATAGGGCATCAATTTTTTTTGGGGAATTTAATTTGCAGCTCGCATTGACGCCCATTCAGATGCATGCCCTGGAGAGATCTTTGAAGGTTTTTTTTCAAGGGCTTGGGTTAGGAACAAAAATTAGCCTTGGCCCCCCATCTCTTCATCTTTTGCGTTTCGGCCCCAAGTAGTTTCTGTCTAGCTTTTCCACTGATCATCTGATGAGTTCATTCATCTCAGGGCTGATTTTAACCGACTACATATCGAATGCGTCCAAATGTGTTACTTTGAGGTCTGAATCTCCATGATTGAACACGTACATATGCACGTTGGACACAATGCTCATCGTGCCGTCACCTTCGAAGCTCTCCACCATATAGTGGTGGACCTGCGCGCATGCACACACCATTGAGCATCGTAAGAGCATCGATCATCACATAGCTCGATTATTAGTTACTGCAGAGACATGATCGTGCTAGGTCTGATGTTGTAGAAAAAAAATCTCACACGCGGGAAGGCAAAAAGGAAATTTTCAAGTTGAGGTGGACTCGACCTACTACGGCCCAAACGGCCTAAACCATTCATCAGCGTCAACTTTAAGGTGCATAGCGCTCGCACGCCCCCTCATGGGCCATAGCCCAGCACGCCTCGCTCGCTCACTCGCGTCCGTTGCTCGATCGCCTTTTTTTTTTCATTGGTTCGTTTGCTCGGTTTTCTTTTTTGTGATGTGTTGTTCACTAAAAAAATGGGTTCTCCGTTTCTTAAATTAAAAAAGCTTGTGAGTTTAAACAGTTCATGAATCTGATAAATTTAACTAATTTTAGAAAAATGCATGAATTTGTAAAATGTTCAGGAATTTGAAAACATTTGAAGAGAGTTCTTGAATTCAAAAAAAAACTACACGGATTTGAAAAAAGGTCACAAATATAAAAATGTTCACCAATTTTAAAAGTGTGTGAATTTGAAATTAAGTTTATGGATTTCACAAAATTTCATGAAAATTGAAACAAGGTCTTAGATTTTTTTTAAATAGTGAATTTAGAAAAATCATGATTTAGAAAAAAAAGTTCATGAATTCCAACAAAATTGCGGGTTTTGAAAAAGAGTTCATAAAATAGAGTTCATGGATTTGGAAAACATTCATGCTTTTAAAAAAACACGGATTTGAAATAGTTCAGGAATCTAGGAAAATGTTCATGATTTTAAAAAATGTTCGTGAATTTGAAAATTTCATGAATTTAAGAAATATTTATGATCTTAAAAAGAATCGCAAATTTAAACATAGAAAAATAAAATGAAAACAAGAAGAGAAGAAAAATCAGTGAAACAAAAAGAAAAAAAAACATGCAGTGCTAATTTGACGACAACAAGATGAAAAAGAAGTAAAATAGGCACATCAGATAAGCTGTCGCAGTTGGTTACTCCACTTTGAACTAAGCCAAGAGGTTTGTTTTTCGAATCTCACTACGCACACCCGGTTTTTGAAGGTTAAAAGAAGAAGAAAATAAGTAAATGGGCCGGGCCCAGTGCGGAGGGTGTGTGCGCCGGTTGGCGGAATACCCTATATATAACCCCAAATAGGAGTTGGTGAAAAATTATTCACACCAAAAAAAGAGGCACATCGAAAGTAAATGGACTGTGTTTTGCTTCGGCCTGTAGCGTCGTTTGCTACCTTTGCGGCAATGGTCTGGAGACGGCATCTGTGTGTTTTTATGATGCAGAATTGCTTCAGTTTTCTTCATTTCTATTATGTTCCCCGAACTGTTTATAATAACTAGGTAATACCCGCGTTGCGGCTGGAATTGGTTGAAATACATTTGGATGATATTTGGTTGTATAGAATACAAATGTGTGAATCACTATATGATAACTAAAATTGGAAAATACATATGTATAGTCATAAGTATTTGTTGAATATAAAGAAAGCATAATATGTCATTAAATTTATTTGTAGTTGCCAGGGTGGAGGTCTTCGTTGAGAACTATTTGTACATGTGGGGTTCCTTTCTTAATGTTTTGTTGCATGGACTTTCTTAATGTACTCGAAGATGTATTTGCTGAACCTGAATGGATGATCCTTGTACTAGTATTCTTCATCTTTCCTAATGTTTTGTTGCCTGTTTTGTATTCGGGTGCTGGGGTCGGCCGGGCGGCGCAGGACGCCGGCGGCCCTAGGCCACCACAAGCAGGCGGCGCGCCCGGGTCGACAGCAGTTGGCCGCGGGCCTAGCTCTGCGGGCACTCGGCCACCCACGCCAGTGCCTTCGCCACTGCGAGCTGCGGGACGTGGTGGCCTTCGACCACCAGTGCCGAGCCCTGCGGCCGGCGCGGGCCGAGGCGTCCTCACTCCGAGACCGCCTCCTCCAGTATATAGTAGCCAGCTACGTCCGGTGGCGATACAACCCGGGGCCAGACCGCCGCATTTCGTGGCAAGGCAGGCGCAGAACTCGGCTGCGTCGGTGTTGCAGCAGGCTCAGTTGCCACAGGTTCCGGCTAATGGGGGAGTTTCATCTGCGCCTCGTGGTCAGTGGGGTGATGACGGGCATAACGCGTATGGAGATGGACAGCACCGGGGATCCTCGTCCACGGGTAGTGGTCGGGGGCATGCCTGGCAGAGCAATGGCTCGGCCGAGAGGCCTTTCATGGGGCCAACGGGCGGCTTCGTCGAAGGGGCGTCTGGACCGGCTAATCGTAACCGCGGTGGTTTCCGTGGTAACCGTGGTGGCCGAGGTGGCCGGGGTGGCCCCTATCGTCCACGGCAGCATCCTGTTGTTGTGGACCAAACAGCTGTTGGCAAGGATACTGCGGAGACTGGGTTGTCTTGCTAGGCTATGGAGGTGGTGACGGCACTGGCTGACGTGGTGGTTCCTGCTAATGGTGAGATTGAGTCAATGTCGGTGGAGGGTTCTGACAGGGTTGAGCTGGACAGGGCGGCCAACTATGCGCGCAAGAAAGAAAGGATGTTATGTTACCGCTGTGGCGATAAGGGCCATTTCATTGCTGAGTGTGTGGCCGTTTTATGCGATACATGTGGCAAGCCAGCCCATGAGTCGGGGATTTGTCCGCTTTTGAGGGAGCAGGTACCGACTCTTATGATGTATGGAGTGTACTGTGCTGAGCTCACGTTTTTTGAGTCTCCGACCGAGAGGGAGGTTCCTGATGAGGTTCAGAGTGTGACAACTGGGGTTGTTAAAGTGACTAAAGGAGAAGTCTCTGAGTCCCAGATTGTGCAGCGGCTCCGGGAGCTGGCCCCAGGGGACTTCCATTGGGAGCTTGTCAGTCTAGAGGCTAACTTGTTCCGGGTTGAGTTCCCGTCAGTGCAGGATTTACAGAGGCTATTGAGTTTCGGGATGTGCAAAGTGCCAGGTACTGAGGGCATCCTTGAGTTTCACGAGTGGAAGTTGGTTGAGCCTCAGGGTAAACCTCTTACCCAAGCTTGGTTACGTTTTTCGGGAGCTCCTTCCAAACCTATGCAGGATGCTAGGGTCGTTGCTAGTTTGGGCATCATGGTGGGAAAGCCTGAGAGAGTGGATATGGCATTTACTAGAGTCCATGGGGTTGCTCGCTTACTTGTCAGTATTTTGGACATCGAGTTTGTGCCTGATGTGGTCAAGTGGGCTTATCGAGGTCAGGTTTACAACCTTCAGATTGAGTTTGAGGATGACAGCCTATTTGCTGAGGCACCTGCTGACACTAATGTTGATATGCACGAGGATGATGAGGGTGCGGGGGTTAAGGAGACTCCGACCGCTGATCCTGGACGAGAGATGTCCGAGGGACCGGGGTCTGTTGCTCAGACGACCGGAGATAGGACGGCGCCTCCCTCCTCACTTCCGTCGACTACTCTGAGATTTGGATCTATTGAGGCCGCTTCTGCACCTTCGAGACTTTGGAGCGAGCGGGTGGAGTCAGTGGAGGATTTTGAGCACTCGTTACCCGCGTTGGACTTTGAGGGTCTGGGTGGGGAGGGCCCTTGTGTGGAGGAGGGTTTGGAGATAGTGATCTCGCCCCCCTCGGTTTTTGTGGAGACGGCAGAACTGCAGGTGGTGGCTCCGAGCTGTGCAGGGGGGTCGAGGCAGGTGGCCTCGGCGCCCCCTTCTCCTCTCGCTCCGGTCGGGGCTACCATGAGGGAGGGGTCACCTTTGGGAGGGGGGCCGGGGTAGGTGGCCTCGGCGCCCCCTTCTCCTATCGCTGGGCCGACGCTGCAGGAGGCAGGCCCAGTCTTTGGAGGGGGCTTGGGGCGGTTGGCCTCGGGGTCCTCTCCACCTTCCGCGCCTAGGGGGACCGCCCCACCGTTGGCGCCGGCGACCACTCCTGGCCTACAGTCCGGGGTGGGCGGGGAGCGGGGACAGGAGGCCCTTGGTTCCCCATCAGCTGTCTCGGCGCCCTCTCCTGATCATGGAGACCGGTTGAGTGTTCGGGGGGTGACAGGAGGTCAGTCCCCGGGCAACTTCACTCGGGAGGAGGTTATTCAGTTCAGCGGGATTCCGGACCAGGCGTCTGAGGGCCGACAATTGAGCTGTCATCTTCAGGGCCGTCCGGAGGTGGACGACATGCAGCAGCGGTGCGCCGTGAGGGCGGCCAAGCTTCGTGACGTCCAGGTCACTACTGGTATGTCAGTGAACACTTCTAATTCCATCTTGCATTTTTCGAACGATGAGATTATTGATAATGCAAACCAACTAGGAATTTCACTAGGTAGTAACGATGGTGAAATTTCTAATTCCATTAATGATTTGCTAGATCTAGAAGCTGAGAGGGCTTTAGATATGATTCGAAACTTAGCTGCCATCAAACCCATGAATGATTCCGAGATTGATGCTTTGGGAATCCGGGTGCTCGATGATTTTTGTGCCGATCTCGTGCCTCCCCTCCCGGAGCCGGAGGAGGAGGATGAGAGTGTCGAGATGGATGGTGTTAGACCCCCTGAAACGGGGAGAGTGGACTGGGTGGACGCACGGACCAGCCCTAAGCGCAAATGGAAGCGCAAGATTTACCCGATGTCCGCAGTGCGTAGGAGTGCTAGGGTCCGCACGGCTAAAAAAATTCCATGACGAGATATGAGAGGAATCTTTTGGAATAGCAGAGGTCTTAAGGACTTGGCTAAAAGAAGGTTTCTTGCAGATGCATCCATCGAATAACGTCTGGATTTTATTGCGCCGTCGGAAACTGGTAGAGCGAATTTCTCGCCACAATTTCTCAACACTCTTTCGGGGGGTATTGAGTTTGACTGGCATTGTCTGCCACCGAGAGGGAGATTGGGAGGAATCTTACTTGGTGTTCGATGCGATTCTCTCGAAGTTCGAAGTGTGGTCATGGTAGATTTTGCTGTAAAGTTCAGGGTGCGGTCCAAGGTTGACGGTTTTGACTGGGCTCTGGTGGCGTTGTATGGGGCCGCGTAGGCTGAACTAAAACCGGATTTCTTGGCCGACCTAGTTAGAGTTTGCGGTTCTGAGCAGCTCCCCATTCTCGTTGGGGGAGACTTTAACATTATTAGGAGACGTGATGAGAAGAACAATGATAATTTTGATGGGAGATGGTCGTTCATGTTCAACACTATCATTGAAAGCTTGGATCTGAGAGAGATTGAGCTTCCAGGTAGGAAGTTCACTTGGGCTAATGCCATGCCAAATCCAACGTTTGAAAAGTTGGATCGGATACTCGCTAGTGTCGAATGGGAACAGAAGTTTCCCTGTGTAACAGTCCAGGCCCTCTCTCGCGGGATTTCTGATCACACGCCTCTTTTTCTTGACTCTGGCGGGGCTACCTACTCGGGCAACAAGAATTTGTTCTCGTTCGAGCTTGCGTGGTTTTAAAGAGAAGGCTTCCTGGATCTCGTAGCCAGAGAGTGGGCTAAGGATGCAGGCGGTAGGAATGCACTTGAGCGTTGGCAGAATAAGATTAGGCATCTGTGAAGTTTCCTACGTGGATGGGCTAAACATCTCAGTGGGATCTATAAGGTTGAGAAGGAACGGCTCCTTGCCCTTATTCAGTTCTTAGATGTTAAAGCAGAAACCACGATGTTGCCTGCCACCGAGCTTCATACCAAGCTTGACGCTGAGATGAGGCTGAAAGAACTCCTTCATGAAGAAGAATTAAAGTGGGCTCTGCGGGCCAAGGTACAAAGAGTGGTCCAGGGGGACGCGAACACTCAATTCTTCCACATGATTGCCAATGGCAAACATAGGAAGAAGAGAATCTTCCAGCTAGAACAAGATGAGGGTACGATTATAGGTAAGGAAAATTTGAAGCTTTACATTACTGAGTATTGCAAACGATTGTTTGGACCACCAGAGAAGAACTGTGTGTCTCTGGATGAGTCTAGAGTCGACGATGTACCTCAACTTACAGCTGTGGAGAACGATATATTAACCGCCCCTTTTTCGGAAAAGGAGGTGTTCGAGGCCGTATCCCAGATGAAAAATAATAAGGCACCCGGTCCGGATGGTTTCCCGACTGAGTTTTATAAGAAGTGCTGGCACATTATTAAAGGGGACCTGTTGCCGATGTTCCATGATTTGTTCTCGGGACATTTGCAGCTTTTCCAGCTAAATTTTGGAACAATAACCCTGCTCCCTAAGAAAACAGAGGCCGTGAGAATCGAGCAATTTCGGCCTATCTGTCTTCTGAATGCCAGTTTCAAGATTTTTACCAAGGTTGAGACGATTAGGCTAACACAGATTGCGCACGCCATGGTGCAGCCTACTCAAACAGCCTTCATGCCGGACATGAACATCCTGGAAGGGGTTGTGGTCCTTCATGAAACGCTCCATGAGATCCACACGAAAAAACTTGATGGAGTTGTTTTCAAAGTGGATTTCGAGAAGGCATATGATAAAGTCAAATGGCCATTCCTTCAACAGGCCTTACGCATGAAGGGCTTTGATGAAGCTTGGCGACATCAGGTGGAAGCATTCACGCAAAAAGGGAGTGTTGGTATTAAAGTGAATGACGATATAGGCCATTATTTCCAAACGCATAAGGGGTTGAGACAAGGCGATCCTATGTCCCCAATATTATTCAATATTGTGGTTGACATGTTGGCGATCCTGATAGGGAGGGCAAAAGAAGCCGGTCAGGTGGGTGGCTTGGTGCCTCATCTGGTCGATGGTGGTGTGTCCATCCTGCAGTACGCTGATGATACAATCATCTTCATGGAACACGATTTGGCTAAAGCGAGAAACATGAAGTTATTGTTATGCTTATTTGAACAATTGACGGGGCTTAAGATTAATTTCCATAAAAGCGAGCTGTTCTGCTTTGGTAGAGCCAAAGACGAACAAGAGACATATAGACAATTTGTTTGGTTGTGAAGTGGGAGCTTTACCTTTTACGTATCTAGGTATTCCCATTCACCATCGTAAGCTAACAAACAGCGAGTGGAAGGGCATAGAGGATCGGTTTGAGAAGAAACTGAGTTGCTCAAAAGGAAAACTCATGTCTTATGGAGGCCGGTTGATTCTTATTAACTCAGTGCTCACAAGTTTACCTATGTTCTTATTATCTTTCTTTGAGGTCCCAGTTGGGGTTAGGAAAAGACTGGACTTTTATCGATCCAGATTTTTTTGGCAGAGTGATGAACTTAAGAGAAAATACCGACTGGCCAAATGGGATATTATCTGTCGACCAAAGGACCAGGGGGGCCTTGGTATTGAAATTTTAGAGGTCAAGAACAGATGCCTGCTTAGTAAATGGATGTATAATTTGTCACTTGAGACGGAGGCAACATGGGCGCAGATTTTACATAGTAAATATCTGCAGTCCAAGACCCTATCCCAGGTCACTGTCAGACCAACTGATTCGCCGTTCTGGAAGGGGCTCATGAGAGTCAAAGCTACCTTCTTTAACAGAACTAGGTTTATTGTCGGTAATGGCAACAATACTCGATTCTGGGAAGATACGTGGCTTGGTGACGCGCCTTTGGCAACCCAGTATCCGTCCCTTTATCGTATTGTTCAGCGTCGTGAGGCTCTTGTTGCTACGGTCATGCAGTCCATTCCACTTAACATTCAGTTTAGGAGGGTGCTTGTGGGTGATCGGTGGGAAGCATGGCTTCACTTGGTTCGTCGACTGATGGAGGTTCAGTTAACTCCTCAGCCCGATCAGTTGTGGTGGAAGCTTACTAGATCTGGGGAGTTCACAGTTAAATCGATGTATATCGATATTATTAACTCTAGTGTTATTCCTAGTTCCAAAGAGGTTTGGAAAGTCAAGGTCCCTTTGAAGATTAAAGTGTTTTATGTAGTTTGTTTATAAACAAGTAATATTAACAAAGGACAATCTAGTTAAGCGAAACTGGACAGGCTCTACTAGGTGTAGCTTCTGTGATCGGGAAGAGACTATCAAGCACCTCTTCTTTGACTGCCCGTTGGCACGAGGGTTGTGGCGCTCTGTGCAAATTGCCTTTAACATTACTCCTCCGACTTCGGTCAACACGTTATTCGGGACGTGGCTTGCTGGGATAGAGCCAGAAACAGCTAGACACATTCGTGTAGGAGTTTGTGCGTTGTTATGGGCAATTTGGAATTGCAGAAATGATTTGGCATTTAACAGAACACCAACTATTCATTTTTTGCAGATTTTATTCCGGGCTACTACGCTGATCCGTATGTGGTCTTTACTCACTCTGACGGAGGCCAGGAAGCGTTTGGTTACTGGATCTGTCCGGTGGGAGATGGTAGCGTGGGATATCTTCAACCGGTTTGGATGACGGTCATGTAATAGGATAGGCGATTAGTTTACCTATCTGTTATTTTGCCAGCCGGTTGTGGCTTGTCAGGTTTTCTGTTTTGGCGTTGACGCTCTGTGTGAGCTAGCCGATCTTTTTTGTTCGCAGACTTAAAGACCTTGTTGAACCTTTTTACTTGCTAATAAATGGGGCCGTATGTATCATTCTAATGCAGAGGCCGGGGAGTCCTCTTTTCGAAAAAAAAAGAAAAAAAAATTGGTCCACCACATTGCATCCTGGAGAAAGATTAATGTGCATGTTGTTATTTGCGGCAGGCGCAGGGAGCTATCATACATAGACCTCTAAGGAGATAGATAAGAGTTAATTAAGGTGATAACTAAAATTCTAAAGAGCAGTTTTAACACCGGTCCCTCTTACCTCCTCTTCACATAAGAGGTACGAATATACTCTTACCTCCCATGTGAAAAGAGGAGGTAAAAGGAACAATGTTAAAATTAGCCAATTCTGAAGACATTTGACAACACTGAAAACAGGAGCGCATCTACTCGATGCCAAACTGCATCCATCCGTATCCACTAAATTAAATACAATGTTTTTATAGGGGAAATTAGAATAGTTCTTTGAATGGAATTACTAAATATCGCATCAGTCAAAAACATAACAAAGACCAACAAATGTTCGATATTTTATATATTTTGCAAAACTGAGGAAGAAACTCTCCCTGACGAAAGAATATAGTTCTTTTCTAATCTTTGGCGGGGTCGTACAAAACATCCTGCACCTTGAGATTTATTTAGGCAAACTCGACATTAGCTACGTCCAAATAGACCCATAGGAGACAAACCATGAAAGAAAAGTACATAGTACCTTGCTCATCTTGCTAGAGGTGGATTGTGTAGGGCCATGCAAACTCATGCAGGCTGCTGTCCCCTATTGTCGTTCAACTATATCTGTAAGTGATGCCCGGCTACAGATTATCCGGAAAAAAAGATTGATGTCTACAAACAACCCAATCTCAGCATAAGCACTCAGATGATCGAACAGAAGGACAGTAGGGCATTAGCGGAGGATGACTAACCTGATGCATGAGAGAATTTATGCAACAGGCCCATCACAGACAGAAAGAAGTACAGTGGACAGTTTCCTCCCCAGCTGCAGGAGCTCCCGTAGAAACTTGTTTCTGAATCAACCGGGGCGGCACCCCGTTCAACGCTCACCTGAGGAGCTGGATTGAACGCTGCTCCGAGCTGCCGCTGTAAACAGCGGGCGTCCGATCCTTCCAGCAGGAGAAAAATTAAGTCGCCCATTCCATGGCTCAGGCCCTGCTCGGCATCGCCACCAACGTGTTCCTTGCAGGCCAAAAAGGAAGGCATCTTCGGACCCTGTGGCCGGTCCGGTTACGGTGGAAAGGAACCAAAGCTCCCAGTGGCGCCAAATCTACCTTGGCGGGCACAGAGGACGTACGTAGATGGGAGGGGAGGTACTTCCTCTGTAAACAAATATAGGAGTGTTTAGATAGTGATCTAAACGCTCTTATATTTCTTTACGGAGGGAGTATATTGCATTATTGCACCGCGGCCGCCGTCTCGATAACGACGCGGGGCACCACACCAGCAATGGAGCGTAGCCTGATTGAATCCTGGAGAGCCGCGGAGGCGATCCATACGTGGTGCCGGAGGAGCACAGGTCGGCACCTAGCTACCACACCCTACCATACATAGGCGAAAAGATTGGTGAATTTTTCTGCACGAGAGGGGTCGATCGGTTATTGTCTGATGGGATAAAAGAGTTCGTGCTTTACGGTTGGAAACTGATGAGTCTGGTCATGGAACGTCATTCGTTTGTTCCGTTTTGTACTCTAGTAACGGAAGGCATAACTGAACGCTGACATGGCCGTTCCGGGAAAGTCCGGGCCTTTTCTTTCGGGAAGAAATAACTCGGCCAGTTGAATCGAGCGAGAGATACGCCCGTACGCAGCGGCGGTGAGCTTGTGGTCTGGTAACTGAACGCTCACATGGCCGTTCCCTGCGCTGGTCAATCTGTGGACGGTCCTCATGCAAGCTGGTAGTTAAACGCTGACTTGGCTGACTTGCTGATGTCGATAGGCTGCATGTTAAGATAAACACTATAGTGAGGATGAACTTCTTGGGTATATAGGATGCCTTTTGATGTCATCGGCGATCAACACCTAGTTGTTTAGGGAAGCACCAAGATGAGGCGTTTCATGCATGAATGTTAGCGTGGAAGAAGTGGAACTGTGTGTTCCAGGTTTCTAAGTGCAAAAGGTATTGGTTTTTCTTATATGTTTGGAGTAAGCATCCGTTTTTTGATTAAGACCGGATAGCTCATCATGCTAGATATAATTGTATTTGACAATTTGGTCATAGGAAGATGTTTATGTATGTTTCGTAAGTTCCCAGCTCTAACTTTATGACTCAAACTAGCAGGGGCTCTGCTTTTCAATTAAGTTGAGGGAAAAACTGTACATTCAGGTGGGGAACCTAGCTTACAGATAAAAACAAACTCCACCATGTCCTTCTCCCCCTCCGTCGCCCCCGCGCGGGCGACCGAGGGGTCCCAACCCTCCGCCGCCGGCCCCCTCCTCTTTCCCGCTCTCCCCTCCGCCGCCGCCGGTGGTCGGCGCCGGGCTAAGCCCGCGCTTGTGATGACGGTGGCGGAGGCATCGCTCTCTCACTCTGGTCTAGGGATATAGGGATCCCCGATCTTGAGGATGAGGCCCTGATCTATGGCAGCGACGCTGATTTGGCCCACGGCGGTCTCCATGAGTGTGGCGGCCGGCCAGTTCCTAGGGGCGACCGTGGCGGCAGCCTGGCGATGCTCTACCTGGTCTGGGGCGGAGACTGCTGGATCTGGGGCGGAGGCCCCTAGGTTGGCCTCCTCGTCCGGGCGCGGCGGGGCAGGTGGGTTGCCGCAGGTCAGATCGGGCGGCCGGTGATCCTCCGGCGATTTTCGCGGCGTCAGATCTGGTAGTTCCCCTCCCTCCCGCTGCCTATCTCGTCGCCCCGATGGTTTGCGGCTGCAGGCTCCGGTGATGGTGAGCTCTAGTGGTGTACCTTGGGTCCGGGGGAAACCTTGGCAGGTCTGACCGGCCCAGTGGCGGCGGCATCCATGGGCGTCGCTTTCCTTCATGAAGGCACAACTGAGGGCCCAATCTACCCACCCCGATCTCATACCGGGTGAAAACCTACAATCCACTTCGGATTTGGCGGCAGCAATGCTTCACGTCGTGACCTTCCTGGAGGTGTCGTCAAGGGTCTTGGGGCTCGGTTGGGAGTGCAGAGGAACTGCAGGTGGAGGGGATAGGACCAGTGGCAGCAGGTGGTGTTCGCGAAGGAGGTGCGGCGTTGCATCTGACATCTTGACAATGGCGGTTCCCAGCGGCATGGAGCAGCGGGGTCTCATTGCTGGGCGTGTGTTGATGGACGAGCGTAGGATGGCAGCGTTGTCTGGCGTCATGATGGCGTCGACGACAGCTAGACCGGGCAAGGTTGATGTGTCAGTACAACTCTGAAGATGGATTGGTGGCAGTTGGCGACAGCGGCCTCTGAGTGTGCGCCAGACCGGTTGGTGCCCCATACCCGGCAGGTGGCTTGGTTGGGGCCTCAGGTCTTAGATGTTAGGTTTGACTGCGAGGTCTGTTTGGTATTAGTCCCAGACTATCAATATCCCTTCATCAACTGGATAGGAGTAGTGATAGATGTTGCCTAAACGGCGGCTTCTGTCTTACTGGTGTATTACTTTATAAGGTCTTTTGTGAATAATTAATAAAGTGGCTGTATGCATCGTCCAGATGCAAAAGCCGGGGGTCTTCCTCCTTTTCCAAAAGAAAAAACCATGTCCTTCTCATCAGGTTTCCCAGCTCTAACTACAAATCAGTATGTCACTATCACATTATGTTGTGCAGAATTCTCTTTAATTTGCACCTTTTAATCATTTTGTTGACTTTATATAGCATCTAAATCTGGGTCTTGACATGTGATATAGGAAGCCTCCGTAATTGATATTTCTAATCTATGTGATAGAAATCATGAGGATTCTTGTAGAACTATAGGCGTTCAAGAACATCATGTAATCTGT
>NC_057806.1:42984071-42984655 GCF_018294505.1 Triticum aestivum | reverse complement strand
CTTTTTCTGTACGCAACTTTTGAAATAATTCACAGTTAATTTGTCATCCTCAATTGCGTCACTAAAATTATCATCGAAAACCTTCAATTTGCCAAGGTCAAATCTCAAACATCCAGGCATTTCCGGGGTCCTAATTTTGAGGATATATAAGGTACCGTGAAAGAAAAGATAAGAGAGGGTTGTGGATCGAACTGACGATCTCAGGCTGACAGTCCAGGACTCTAAAGCCAGTTTATGAACTACTCCAGCCGGTTTGATAAGAAAAGATAAGAGAGGGAGTGGGAGTAGCATATAGGATCAATGACAAATATGTATACCTAACTGAAAAGGAATTTGAATTCAAAATTCGTTTGAAATTTTACCAGGGTGTAGCTATGACTTACCAGGGTCCGGAGGGAAATGTTCCCGCCGGCTTTGGCGATGTCGACTTCGATGAATCCGGCGTAGCTTTTTCTGTAGACTTGGTCCGAGTAGGATGATTTGAAGATGTCATTGCACATTAGGAGTTAAGGACGATGTGCTTGCCTTCGGCCAAACACCCTTAAAAGCACCACCATCCTCTCCTGCAGCTCGCCAAAGGCGAG
>NC_057806.1:42970499-42983849 GCF_018294505.1 Triticum aestivum | reverse complement strand
AAAAATTAGGAGGGCTTACATTAGATTTTTTTAGCATTTGCCTCCCCCGCCAAACAATGATGATTTGTGTTTCGCCCTCTAGTGATTTTCGGCTAGCTCCGCCACTGCCCACAACCTGAAAGGGCCGATGCCACCCTTGACGTCCGCCCCCGGCGCCGCGCACAGGGTCTGCACGTCAGTCGCTCGCCGCACCGGGTCGAAGGTCTAAGTTCGCTCCACATACCACATGCTCGTAGATACAAAGAGGCGCCGAAATGCTTGGTTGGAGGAGCAAGCAAGGCCATCTAATCGGGGTGAAGAAAATGGCGGAACTTGTGGAAAGTGGATGTTCTCTCAAAGTTGCATATGTTGCTGTGGAGATTAGCCCATGTATCACTTCCTTCGGAGGACGTACGCCTCGCCAGCACGCACAAGAATTCATGCTCGTTGTGTGGAGCTGAAGATTCCTGGTGACACTCCCTTGTTGAGTGTTCTTTGGCGCACTACGTTTGGGATTTGTCTGAGGAGGAACTTTTGGAGCATATGACGATGACCACCGAGGTAAATCCTAAGGTGTGGCTTTTCACCATGTTTGGTACTCTCCCGCATGCACATCTTAGTTGCATGGTGGTCATGCTTTGGGCGATATGGACGATGAGGCCGGGAGTAATCCATGAGGGCATTTTTCAGAGCCCTTTTTCCACACATGAGTTTGTCAACCGATATATAAGGGAGCTAGCTGGACTAATTGGAGTCTACCAAACTATGGAGGGCTTTTGTTTCGGCCCAACACCCTAGCTCTAGTTTATGTTGACAATGCTGTTTATCTTGGATCATCGGCTTTGGTTCTACTGGGAGTGAAGGATCCGGGCACTTTGGAGGCGTTGGTTTGTTGTGAGGGTCTTGCCCTGGCCATGAACCGTTATATTCAGAATGTGCATGTAGCCTCGGATTGTCTTAAAGTTGTCAACCACATTGCAGCAAGGACGAGAGGGAAATATGAAGCTCTCACCAAGGTAATTTCATCTCTTAGATCTTCTTTGACCCTCTATAACTTTTTTTTGCGGAAAAAAAAGAGGCTCTATAACTTTGTCCATGAGAAAAGAGGCTCTAATTATCCTCTCTGTTCCAAAATGAGTGACGTCTTATTTTGAAACGGAGGGAGTATGAAGTCCACAACCTAGCTAAGTTTGCATCATCTTCAGATCAAGGTAGACACACGTGTCTTGGTCAACCATATGATCCAATTTGTATTCCCTCTTGATCATTAATCAATAAAGCCTAGAGTGTTGTGCTAAAAAAAGAAAGATAAGCCAACACGGTTGGCGACTAAAAGTAACTACCATACGAAAATAGACCAGATGTATAATGCAAAAAACTTCACGAGCACCTGTTTATTTCTAAGAGTTCAATGTTAATTTGACGATGGCCGTTCAAAACAACACAACATATTTCCATTCCACATGTTGAGTTCTCCATGTATAATTTACCTAAAGATGGATCAAGATACTAAGCAAGCATGATCAGCAGGGACAAACAATTAAGCGCACACCAGTTGCTTGTGGACGGCGAAATAATTTGGAGGCTACAAAAAAGTTTCTGCCTCCAGATCACATCATCATAGCCAACACGCCAAAAAGAACAACTGGCCACACATACCATGATACCACCCTCTAAAAACAAATGCCAGGTACACCTTTTTGTATGCAAACTACTAGAAGACCTGTGTCCACCATAGCGTAGAGCACCTTCCATGGAGCATCAATGGCAGCTCGGCACCAAAATACCATCCCATCTCACTCACATGCACATGGACCATGATTGACTTGTACTATGTCATTGCCCACTACGACGCTTAGGGGGTAAAAGCTAGCGTTTGGGAAACTGCATGATGCCCAGTAAGGGTGTGGCTATCGCATATATATATATATAAGGGTACACAAAGTGTACAAATACAAGATACAGGATATACACAGAAGCTATGTATATACGTTATCTAATACCCTCCCTCAATCTTAACTGTGACCTGAAGTACAAAGCAAGTTAAGATTGCGCCTACAACCTTCAAACTAAGGTTGTAGAAGTGGCTTTGTGAAGATGTCAGCAAGTTGATCTTTGAAGGAGATGAACTTGATATGAAGAAGCTTCTGTGCAACATGTTCCCTCATAAAGTGATAGTCAACTTCGATGTGCTTGATACAAGCATGAAAAACTAGATTAGATGAAAGATACGTCGCACACTCGCACCAATATTATCACACCAAAGAACCGGTGGCTGCTCTTGAGAGACTCCCAACTCTCTCAACAGAGACTGTACCCAAATGAGCTCAGCCGTAGCATTGGCAACCGCCTTGTACTCTGCTTCAGTGCTAATCCGAGATACTCTGGCCTGCTTGCGCACACTCCAGGCGATCAAGTTGCGACCAAAGAAGACAACATAGCCCCCCGTTGATCGTTGGTCATCCAGACTCCCAACCCAATCTGCATCAGAGAATGCCGAGAGAGCACTCGAGGAGGTAGACCGAAGATGCAAGCCATAGGAGACAGTATGAGCGAGATAATGCAGTATACGCTTCACAGTTGACTAGTGTGAAGTCCGAGAAGCATGAAGATATTGGCACACACGGTTTACCGCATAGGAGATGTCCGGCCGTGTGATAGTCAAGTACTACAAGCCACCAACAATACTGCGGTACTCTGTAGCATCATCTAAAGGAAGCAAGACACCATCCAGGGCTGATAACCGATCAGCCGCAGACATAGGGGTGGTAGCATGCTTGCATTGCAACATACCGGTAGGTCGCAGCAAGTCCAAGTAATACTTATGCTGAGTGAGAGTCAGGCTAGCAGGGGACCGTGAAACCTCCAGACCAAGGAAGTAGTGGAGAGCACCCACATCCTTGACAGCAAAATGACCACTCAGAGCAGACAGTTGACGATCAACGACAATCACTAAGGAGCTGGTAAGAATAATGTCATCAACATAAACCAGTAGGTACATAGTAACCTCAGGACGATGGAACAGGAACATAGACGTGTCAGCAGTGAATGGAGGAGATCCAAGACGTCGAAGAACTGAGTCAAGTCGGGCATGCCATGCACGAGGAGCCTTCTTAACTCCATAAAGCACCTTAACAAGATGACACAAATGATGTGGACGAGTGGAATCAACAAAACCTAGAGGTTGCCGCATGTAAACCTCTTCCTCCAAGACCCCATGGATAAAAGCATTTTGAACATCAAGCTGACATAGAGACCACCCTTTGGCAACAACCAGGGACAGAAGCAGATGAATGGTGGTAGGTTTGACAACTGGACTGAATTAGGTATCCTCATAATCAAGACCATACCATTGTTTAAACCCTTTGGCCACCAACCGCACCTTATATCGCTCAATAGAACCATCAGCATGCTTCTTTACCTTAAAACACCCACTTGAAGTTAATGATGTTGACACCGGACACAGGAGGAACCAAGCGCCAAGTATCGTTCCTCTTTAGTATAGTGTCTGAAACTCCTGCTCCATGGCACTGCACCAATGAGGAATCGGAAGAGCCGCCTGAAAATGCCGAGGCTCAGCAGGACCCGTCGTCGCCACCAAGGATTTTTGGTCCCCTCGCCTCCAGCTGACATCTTGGCATCATTGTGTTTTGTAAGAATAAATTGCTCATGTTTTTGACGGTGCCATGAGATTAGAGAGTTTTCAGTCCACATAGATCTGATTATTTGGATCTGATGAGTTTATGTTGGTGCGTCAAACTTCTTTTTTCGGTTTGATTCTTTGTAGAGGTGTAATCTTTCATCGACACCATGGTGAAGATATTGTGATTCGACGACATGCACTTCTAGGGGATCATCCCCGGACCAATTATGTTCGTCGATCAAAGACTTCCCATCTTTTTAGATGGGCGACTAAATGCGCTTTTAAAAACCATTATTCATAATATTCGTGCGGGTGAAAGAGCGACAACATCGTTTCTCTAGTCTAATTGCAGCCTCTTTACTGAAGTCTTTGGAGTATTTCTTCTAGCAGAGATCAATAACACGAAGAAGGTGTTTACAAGAGATTTCGTTGTAATTCTTAGTCATAGGAGTTACTTGTATTTTTTAATCTTAAATCCAAATCAATGTATCTGTAGTTTATGAGTACAAATAAAATTGCAGGTGTTTCTCCAAAAAAAGCTTAACCATATAGGTTTTTAGGGTAAAACTAGGGAATTTATTCAAGGTTCAAAGCCGGAGCGATACAAGCAATGTCTGGCAAGGTCCCTAGCCACAAACGGCGACCAGAGGGAAACGCTGAAGCCGCCTTAGCAATGGCGTGAGCTTCCAAGTTTTCTTCCCTGCACTCATAACGAAAACTAATGTTTACAAAGTCATTCATAGACTCCTTTATTTCATCTATAACCAAAGAATATGAAGATAGTGTCCTCCCATGGATATCCGTCACTACCTGCATGCAATCTGAGGCTATGATCGCATGTGTGACGTTTAAGTCTCGCGCCAGAGCAAGAGCCTCGCTGCATGCATGTGCTTCAAGACTTGTTGGATCAACCAGGCCTGCAAACGTGACTGCTGACGCGCCCAAATATTTGCCATCTCTGTCCCTGCATATCGCTGCAGACGCCCCTGTCTTGCCATTGCGGGATATGGCCCCATCAACATTAATTTTTACTGCATTGGCGCCCGGTGCGATCCACTTATGAACTCGCTGCACAAGAGCTCTAGTATTGGATGCTGGCTTCAAAGCTGTGGCTATATTCAGATCCTCCAGATAGCGGTTTATAAAACACATAGTGGACATAGGGCTTTGATATTCATCATCATGTATGGCTCTTCTCCTCGCCCACCAAATAGCCCACATTGATATAAGAACCTTTGCTAGATCATTCTGGTTCATTGTTTCAAACAACCAGAAAAGCCACAACCTTGCGTCTTCCGACCGATTGGATAGCAAGACCTCGACAATCTCCTTGTCTCCCAAAGCCCACACGCACCACGCCATCCGGCACTCGAAAAGGGAGTGCCTCCAAGAGTCAGACTCCGCACCGCATAAGGAGCACGCCGGAGTGGTTGCCATATTCCACTGGTGCCGCGTTGCTCTTGTAGGTAAGGACATATGTGAAAGTCGCCAAACAAAAACACTTACCTTGGACGGGACCTTTGTCTTCCAAAGGAGCGACCAAGACTTCTTCTCCCGTATCAAGTTAGAGTGTCCCGCCCTATGCTCCAACCAGTCCTCTCTTTGGTGTTTGATACCACTAATCATCCTGTATGCCGATCGAACGGAGAAGGAGCCCCTCCGCTCATACTGCCATGCCCAAAAGTCTGGTTGCACCCTTGTACTCAAAGGAATGTTTAAGATCGCGTCCCCATCAGGCGCAATGAAGTATCACAGGATCAATCAGCTCGGAGACCATTTGTGGTGGGTTTGGTGTGATAGGGCAGATTGGTCTGAGCTTATAGTCCCGTGGTAGCCAATTGTCGTTCCAAATATTTGTTTCTGCACCTGTCCCAATTCTCCTTATTATTCCTAGTTCCATAATATCTCTCCCTTCCAGTAAAGACCTCCAAACTTGGGACGGGTGAGCCCCTAGAGTTGCTTGCAGAATGTCCGTGTTGGGATAGTATCTGGCCTTTAAAACCCTTGCACTTAGGGTGTCCGGCTCCTGAAGCAATCTCCACACTTGCCTTGCCAGCAAAGCAAGATTAAAAAGTTCAATGTCCCGGAACCCCATCCCCCCCATGTGCTTTGGCTTGCACATAGTTCTCCAGGATACCCACGCCGGCTTCCTCTGGCCTCCCTTGCTACCCCACCAAAAATTCCGGAGTAGCCCATTGATATGTTCACACAGCCCGCGAGGCAGTTTGAAACATGTCATAGAATAGGTTGGAATGGACTGGGCAACTGATTTTATCAGTACCTCCTTCCCACCCGCAGACAGACACTTTTCCATCCAACCCTGGATATGCTTCCAAATTCTATCTTTCAAGTATTTAAAACATCCCTCTTTTGCTTTCCCAACATCAGTTGGTAGACCCAAATATTTTCCCGACAAAGCCTCATTGTGCACATCAAGTAGATTTTTAAGTTCCAATCTAACTTGCTCCGGGACCCCATTGCTAAAATAAATAGAGGATTTGTCAGTGTTTATGCGTTGTTCGGACGCATTACAATAAATTTTCAGAATGCCCCTTACCCTTCCAGCTGTGTCACTCATGGCATCAAAGAACAAGAGACTATCATCCGTGAACAGTAGGTGATTTACAGAAGGAGCCATGGGAGCAACCTGGATGCCTCCCACTCCATTGTCCTGCGCTTTAAGTACACAAGAAAGCCCTTCTATTGCAAGCAGAAATAAATAGGGAGAGATCGGATCTCCTTGTCATAGTCCTCTAGATGGTGTAAACTCCTCCATACTGCCTCCATTAAAGAGAACTGAAAATGAAACAGAAGAGATGCACCTCATAACAGTGTCAGTAAAGCGAGGGCTGATTCCCAACTTGAGCATCACTTCCTTCAAATAAGCCCACTCTAATATGTCATATGCCTTCATCATGTCTAACTTAAGTGCACAATATCTATTGCCCTTAACTCTCCTTGTTTTCATATAGTGCAAGCACTCATGCGCCGTAATGAAGTTATCCGTGATTAGTCGACCAGGGACAAACGCGTACGGCTCCACATAAATTACCTCGGGGAGAATGGATTTCAGCCTGTTTGCTAAGACCTTCGATGCTATCTTGTAGATCACATTGCAAAGGCTTATAGGCCGAAACTGTCCTAACAATTTTCGACTTGCTATCTTGGGAATAAGAATGATGAACATGCGGTTTATATCCTCTAGTGAGTCATCTCCATTGAGCAATCTAATGATCATACTTGTCACCTCCTCTCCACAAATCTCCCAATGCCTCTGAAGAAAGTGTACAGGAAAACCATCCGGCCCCGGTGCTTTTGTTGGGAACATTTGAAATAAAGCATTTTTAACTTCTTCATTGGTGTAAGGAGCATTAAGACGAACATTCATATCCGCGTCAACTCGAGCCGGTATGTGAGAGAGAACCTCTTCCATCCCAATAGTTCCCTCTAAAGTGTACAAGTTTTCATAAAAGTTGCTAGCCGTACTAGCAACTCTCTGGGATCATTGCAAACTGTACCATCTTGACGATGTAATTCTGTTATTGCATTTTTTGCTCTTCTCGCACTTGCTTTTTTCTAGAAATATTGGGTGTTGTTGTCTCCTTGAGAAAGCCACTTGAGTCGAGATCGTTGCCTCATCATGATTTCTTCTCTGTACGAGAGTTCTACAATCCTGTCCTAGACTCTTTTCTCTACTGCACCCGGTCCAACCCTCAAAGGGTCAGCTCTAAGCTCAGCTAATTGTTGACGCAGCTCCTGTCGTGGTTCTAAGTCTGACAGTAGAATGGGGGGGTAGGAATGTAGAGGCAAGATCCTAGCTATGGAGGAGTTGTACACGCGAGTTTTACGGGTTCAGGCCCTTCTCAGAGGAAGTAACAACCCTACGTCTCAGAGCCCGGAGGCGGTCGACTGGATATATGCGTGTGAGTTACAAGGGGTGCGAACCCTTGTCCTAGAGGAGGGGGGTGGCTTATATAGAGTGCGCCAGGACCCCAGCTCCCCTCCGTTACACAGGATTCAATGTTCATAAAGGATGAGCATTACTGGTAGCTTCCAAAGTAAAGTGGTATAAATGATTATTAAAGCTATGACTTAAATCCCGACCGTTGCGGAGTGAGTGGCTTCACATCTTCTGGTGGTCGAGTGGTTGTTCGTATGGTCGAGTGTCTTCAAGAATATCGAGTGGAACATAGCTTTTGGGTCGAGTGGATGATGATTTCTCTTCGACTGCTTCTGGTTCTTTTAGAGATGTCCTTGGGGAGGGTATATCTTGGACAGATCCATGACCCTACCCTAGGTACATAGCTTCTTCATTAGCCCCCGAATGGATCAGGGTTTGAGTGGGGAAGGAGTTGAGAACACTTCCAACTCATTCTTCGTGTTGTGAGTATAACTTGTTCTGGAGCCATGAACTGAGGAGACAACATCAACTTCTTTTTCAGTCGCCTTGGTCCATTCTTGGTTTTTGTCGAGTGAATTTTCACGGTAGAATTCCGAATGATAATGCGGAGGATGTTTTCAGTCTGACAAGCTGCTCTGCTCTCTGCGGATTTTGCGGGATTTGAATTTTGGGAAGCGCGCCGAACGGGTGAGGCCGTGGTAATCGGGACGGATTAGGCAGGTTGCCTCGATCTCCGCACCACCTTTTTCGCCACGTATTGCGTGCACGACTGTTGCGGGATTTGTTTAGATCGTCTAGGCCTACCAGTCAGTCACTCGGGGAATGACCTTATAAAAGGTACCAGACTGGGTCTTCGCACCGCGCGCTCCCATTCTCTTTCTTCTTCCTCAGACCTCTCCACCGCGCACGCTTCCGCTCTCTGCGTCGAAACCTCGCTCGAACTCAATCCGCCGCCATGGGAAAAGAGAAGACGGTGGCGCTGGAGCGCGCGAAGAAGGCGACCGCGAAGGCGAAGGGCAAGAGGACCAGTCGGGGCAGATCCTCGTCAAGATCCGGCCTGCCGCCGGGCTGGATCCAGGGCGATTGGATCCGCTCGACGATCAGCCAGGAAGACCTCGATGACCTGGTGGAGGGGGGACTGATCCCCCACAAATCGGCGTGGCTCCCGGGGAACGAGACCGAGCCGCAACCGCGGGAGGGTGAGTGCGTTCTCTTCGCCACCCACGTCGATCGCGGGTTTTCTCTGCCTCCCCATCCTTTCTTTCGTGGCTTTCTGAACTTCTTCGGGGCTCAACTTCACCACTTCACTCCAAACACCATAGTTTATCTGGCTGCCTTTGTGTCAATGTGTGAAAATTTCTTGGGCTGTCGACCGCACTGGGGTCTCTTCAAACACATCTTCACCTGCCGCTCCCAGTCGGTCAAAAGGCAAATCCGAGTGATGAGAGGACGCACGTGATTCAGATGTGCGGGGGTCTGGGGATCCAGATGAGGAACAAGAGCACCTTCCCAGCGATGATCCTTCCCGACTCGGTCCGGAGCTGGCAGTCGACTTGGTTTTACTGTAAGGACAAACCGACTCCGGGCCAGTCGACTGGACTTCCTCCCTTTTCCCTAGCTCGAGTGGAGAAGCCCTCCTCCTTGAAGGTGGTCCCATAAGAGAAGGCGCAGGTCAAGGTGTTGGTCGAGCGGGTTGTCCAACTTGTCCGCGACGGGGTGACTGGGATGGACCTGCTGGAGGTCTTTCTCAGTCGATGCATCCAACCGCTTCAGGCCCGTGACCATCCAATGTGGATATACTCGGGGCTTGAGGACTCCACTCGGATCCACCCGGAGGACGTCAGCGAAGACACCTTGGAGAAGTGGCTGAAGGGAATCACCAGCAACAAACACAATCCCCGGGGGTCTAGGAGGGTGATTCCATTCGACCACTCGCGCCAGCCGGAACAGGTATGACTCTGCTTTGTCGAGTATCTTCTTGATTCTTTGTGTGACACCTTGTTGATGGTCGACTGAATTTCTTTCGATCGTTGTCCTTTCAGGACCTCGTTGACATGTACTCGATGCCCAATGGAGTGCAGGGGCAAGACGTCGAGGAAGGAGCGAGCGGGGGCGAGAGCGGCGAGTTGCACTCGGATGCCGAGGAGGACGAGGAGAGCGACGACTCGACTGATGACGAAGAGGTCGACTCGCCTCCTCGCAGAGAGAGGAGATCCAAGCACGCTCATGACCTGGCGAGCACCCCGGACCTGGCGACCGCGCCGACTGGGCAGTCTTCGAAGCGCCCCCGGACGTCTTCCCTAGCGCCAATTGAGAAGGCTCCGAAGCAGCCCAAGGTTGTGCCGCCTCCAGCGCCAAAAGCACAAAAATCCACCTCCTCCAAACTGCCAAAGGCTTTGCCCAGGATCAAAGTGACCATCCCTACCATCTCCGGGTAATCATCTGACTTGTTCATTTTGTCGACTCGAGCAACAAAATGTAACGACTGGGTGCGGGCCTTTGCAGTGCTGCTACATCAAGAACCTCTTCTTACCAGTACCGGGACGAGGAGATGGAAGATGCAGTCACCTCCAACCCAGGTAAAAACTCTTATGATCTTGCTCTTGACTACTCGGTCAATTGAATTCTAGCGGTTCACTTTGGGGTCGACTAATCTTCTCCGCAGCTCCACCCAACGTCATCGATCTCCCAGATGACGATGAAGATGTGGCTCCTAGGCCCAAGAAGAATAAAAAGGTGGCGGTTGGTAAGGCGTCTCAACAGGGACAAATGACAACACCAAACGTCTATCAATCTGAAGACGCGGGCGGGGCCTCTGTAACCTTCGCTGTACCCTTGTCTAGTGAGTGCCCCGCACCGTCGATTGTACCGGTGATTCCTTCAGTCGTCCCATCTCACGCCTCGGAGGTCCAAGCTGCTGCACCTGGGTCGTCTGCCCTCTTCTTCACCAGCTACCCTTTCCCGGAAAACCAGTCGGATGCGGCTGCGGAAGCCATCCGCCAGGCTAACATGATGATTGAGCGGATGAAGACGGTGCACGAGAATAGCTAGGCCGCTTACGACACCAGCGCTGCTCTCCGGGCCAATGTCCAGGTAAGTAAACTTTCAACCGATCTTGTTCTATCAGGATATGCTACCCAAAAAATTTTCTTCTATACAATCTCATGTTGTCTATGTCGAATCTGTACACCCGCTGGGTGTTTTGTCATCTTTGGTGTTTGCGCTCTTCCACTCGGTCTGGGCGAGTAGGATCTGAACCGGTGGGGGCACGCTAAGTGCACCCACTGGGTGTAGTCCCCGAGATTGCAGTCGACTGCTGGCAGTCGACTGGGGTCTGAGTTCTTTTTCCTTTCTTTTCTTCCACTCGACCCGGGCGGACCGGTCGAATGGGATCTGAACCAGTGGGGGCACGTCAAGTGCACCCACTGGGTGTAGTCCCCGAGACCGCGGTCGACTGCTGGCAGTCGGCCGGGGTCTGAATAGTTTTTTTACTCGACCCGGGCGGACCGGTCGAGTGGGGTATGGATCAGCAGGGGCACGCCAAGTGCACCCACTAGGTGTAGTTCTCGAGATCATAGTCGACTGCGTGCAGTCGGCTGGGGTCTTAAGTGACCTCTTTAGGTTTTATCCACTCGGAAGTGAACAACCTTTAATCTTGTCGATTGACACATCTTTTGCCTTCTGCAGAAGTCTTGTACTCTCATTTCCAAGTTTGCTGAACTTGAGGAGAAGCAGAGGCAACTCAACCTCGACTTGGAATTGGCCCAGCAGAATCTGAAGAAAGCTCAAGATGAAGCTGCTGGTATGGAAGGTAATTGCCTGTCGACTGTCTTTCAATATATTTCTTTGATCTCTTGTTTGATTCGATTGCTTCTTTTGTAGAGAAAATGAAGTTGGCTCTGGAGAAGAAGGACTCGAACCTCGCCGCCGCGCAGAAAGAAGCCCAAGATAAAACTGTCCTTGCAGACCAGAAGCTGGCTTCAGTCGGAGTGCTGGAAGGGGAGGTGAACAAACTGAAGTCCTGCCTCAATGAGTCCAACCGAGAAGTGAGTCGTCTGAAGAAGGATAAAATTGTCCTGAATGAAAAGCTGGAGTCTGCGGTCCATAAGAGGAATGACACGGAAGCTTATCTGAGAACTCTCCCCAAGAAGCTCTATCTGATGCTGGAAGGTACTCCTTTCAACCCGATTGTGTTGATGCTTGCAAACGAACCCTGTCCGGTCGACTCACTAATTTTTTGACTGCAGAATTCTGCCAAGACTTTGACGAGGAAACTGGAAAGGTCGAGACGGGTCTGGACCCTATCGCTTCTCCAGTTTGCGACGAAACTACAATGAATGTGCTCCGACTAGGGTCTCGTGTCGCCTGTGTCACAAGCTACCTCGCGCGTCTGAAGGAAGCAATCCCACGAGTCGACTCATTGCTCTGGCCAAGGGCGACGCTTCAAAATGACCTGGAATCCCTGATGGCTCGACTCAACGAGATCCCTGACTGGGTGCAAGAATGGAAGAAGTCCTCTGCCCGGTGTGGTGCTGACGTGGCGCTGTCCTTGGTGCGAGTCCACTGCAAGGAAGCTCGTGAAGACAAGCTGGCGGCGATCAAGGTCACTAACACCAAAAAGCATGACTTCTAGTCCTTCATGGAGACTTTCATCGCTGCTGCCACTCGGATCGCGGATGGGATCGACTTGGATGGATTCGTCGAGCCTGCCAGCCCTCCTCCTGCCGAGTGAACAAACTTATGAGACTTGAATCTGCCTTAAATTTGCCTTGGAATGCCGAGTGATTGCTGTAACCGTTAAAGTCCTTCGGGCTTGATGCTCGAATACTTTTGGTTTGCTGCTTGTAACTTTAGGATTTATCCGAATTTGGTTTATTTCCGAATATGCTTGCGTTTTGCCTTCAAGTGGACTTTGTTCTCTGCTCGGAATAGTCTTTGCGCTGGAGATGCAGCTCTGAGGTGGCGACTCCAGTCGACCTGCGCTTCATCGTCCTTGTGGATAGGGATGGAGCGCACATTGTACTTGTGGCGTAGTCCCGAAGGAGAAGGTTGCAGTCGACCTGCACCTCGTCGTCCTTGCGGATAGGGATGGAACACACATTGTACTCGTGTCGTAGATCCGAAGGAGAAGGTTGCAGTCGACCTGCACCTCGTCATCCTTGCGGATAGGGATGGAGCGCACATTGTACTTGTGGCGTAGCTCCGAAGGAGAAGGTTGCAGTCGACCTGCACCTCGTCGTCTTGCAGATAGGGATGGAGCGCACATTATACTTGTGGCGTAGCTCCGAAGGAGAAGGTTGCAGTCGACCTGCACCTCGTCGTCCTTGCGGATAGGGATGGAGCGCACGTTGTACTTGTGGCGTAGCTCCGAAGGAGAAGGTTGCAGTCGACCTGCACCTCGTCATCCTTGCGCATAGGGATGGAGCGCACGTTGTACTTGTGGTGTAGCTCCGAACTTAGGCGAGTAATAGACTGCAGCTAAGCCTCCGAGTGGGAGGGTTGCTCTCCACTCGGTAGGATTTTTTAAACTTAGGTGAGTACTGGACTGTAGCTAAGCCCCCGAGTGGGAGGGTTGCTCTCCACTCGATAGGATTTTACAAACTTAGGCGAGTACTGGACTGCAGCTAAGCCTCCGAGTGGGAGAACTTAGGCGAGTACTAGACTGCAGCTAAGCCCCCGAGTGGGAGGATTGCTCTCCACTCGGTAGGATTTTACAAACTTAGGCGAGTACTGGACTGCAGCTAAGCCTCCGAGTGGGAGAACTTAGGCGAGTGCTGGACTGCAGCTAAGCCCCCACGTGGGAGGGTTTCTCTCCACTCGTTAGGAT
>NC_057806.1:42922256-42970362 GCF_018294505.1 Triticum aestivum | reverse complement strand
GTGGGAGGATTGCTGTCCACTCGGTAGGATTTTACAAACTTAGACGAGTACTGGACTGCAGCTAAGCCTCCGAGTGGGAGAACTTAGGCGAGTACTAGACTGCAGCTAAGCCTCCGAGTGGGAGGATTGCTCTCCACTCGGTAGGATTTTACAAACTTAGGCGAGTACTGGACTGCGGCCAAGCCTCTGAGTGGGAGTACTTAGGCGAGTACTAGACTGCAGCTAAGCCCCCGAGTGAGAGGCTTACCCATCACTTGGTAGGATTTTCTTTCGAACTTAGGCAGAACAGATTCGCGGCTAAGCCCACCCACTGGGGGATCTCAGAGGTAAATAAAAGCAACAACAATCATGCGAGAAGACTGAAAAGCTCTTGTATTTAACGAACAAATTACAAAGGTACTTCTTATTACATTTTATTCGAATGAGTGCTTAAGTATAAAAGGGGCGGAGCAGCTCCGCGTTCCAAGCCCGTGGCTCGTCTTTCTGATGCTCAACACTTTAAAGATGGTATGCTCCATTATGGAGAACTTTGGTGATGATGAAGGGGCCTTCCCAAGCCGGGGCGAGCTTGTGTGGTTTCTGTTGATCCACTCGAAGAACCAGGTCTCCCTCTTGAAAGGTTCGGCTCCTCACGTTCCTGGCGTGGAATCGACGCAAGTCTTGCTGATAAATGGTCGACCGGATCAAGGCCATCTCTCTTTCCTCCTCCAAGAGATCGACTGAATCCTATCGGGCCTGCTCTGCTTCTTCTTCGGAGAAGAGCTCGACTCAGGGTGCATTGTGGAGCAGGTCACTTGGCAGAACAGCTTCGGCTCCATAGACCAAGAAGAAAGGAGTTCGTCCAGTCGACCGATTGGGAGTTGTCCTCAATCCCCACAGAACTGACAGAAGTTCATCGACCCAAGCGCCTGCTGCGTGTTTGAGGTCACGCATCAGTCGGGGTTTCAATCCTTTGAGAATTAGGCCATTGGCTCTTTCTGCTTGTCCGTTCAACTGCGGGTGAGCGTCTGAAGCATACTCAACCCATGTGCCTTGAGAAGCGCAAAAAGCTCTAAAATCATCAGAATCGAAGTTCGACCCGTTGCCCATGATGATGCTGTGTGGAACTCCATATTTGAATGTCAATTCTCTGATAAAATTGACAACGGTGCCGGCTTCAAGGTTCTTGATAGGTTTAGCTTTGATCCATTTGGTAAACTTGTCGACTGCTACGAGCACATGAGTGAATCCGCTCCTACCGGTTCTCAGTGGTCCAACCATATCTAATCCCCAAACAGCAAAGGGCCAGACGAGGGGAATGGTCTTCAGGGCTGACGCTGGCTTGTGAGACATGTCAGAGTAAAACTGGCAGTCTTCACATCTGTCGACTATATCTTTCGCCATTTCATTTGCTCGTGGCCAATAGAATCCGGTTCGGTATGCTTTAGCCACGATGGCCCGAGAGGACGCATGGTGACCATAGGTCCCCGAGTGGATGTCGTTGAGGATCATTCGACCTTCTTCTGGCGTTATGCATTTCTGTCTGACTCCAGTCACGCTTTCCCTAAACAGGTGTCTCCTTATCACAGTAAAGGCCTTGGATCGATGGACGATCTATCGAGCCTCTTCCTCGTCCTCTAGGAGTTCTTTCCTAAGGATGTACGCAATGTACATCACTGTCCAGTCGGGAGTAATGGCCAGAACCTCCATGATCAGGTCGACCATGGCTGGGACCTCGACTTCAGTCGGATCTGTGGCGCTCCTAGGCTGCGGGGGCTCTTCAGTAAATGGATCTTCTTGAACTGTCGGTGTGTGAATATGCTCCAAAAACACATTGCTGGGAATGGCTTCTCTCTTGGAACCTATCTTAGCCAAGTCATCGGCTGCTTGATTTTTCAGTCGGGGTATGTGATGGAGCTCTAACCCCTCAAACTTCTTTTCCAGCTTCGTCACCGTGTTGCAGTAACCAGTCATGGCTGGGCTTCTGATGTCCCACTCCTTCACCACTTGATTGACTACCAGATCTGAGTCGCCGTAGACCATGAGGCGACGGACGCCGAGTGAGATGGCCATACGCAACCCATACAGGAGTGCTTCATATTCAGCTTCATTATTGGAGGAATCAAAGTGAATCTGGAGGACATATCTGAGCTTGTCTCCTCGAGGGGATACCAAAACCACCCCAGCACTAGAACCATTCAGCATTTTGGATCCGTCAAAGAACATGGTCCAGTGCTCTGAGTGAATTTGAGTCGGCAGTTGTTGTTCAATCCACTCGGCGAGGAAATCTGCTATTGCTTGGGACTTAATAGCCTTCTTTGCCTCAAACTTGATATCTAAGGGAAGGAGTTCAATCGCCCATTTTGCCACTCGACCAGTTGCATCTCTGTTGTGCAGAATCTCTAAAATGGAGCGTCGCTGATGACTGTAACAAAGTGATCAGAGAAATAGTGTGCAACCTTCTTCGTGGTCATGTAAATCCCATAAACGAGCTTCTGATAGTGCGGATATCTCTGCTTCGACGGAGTCAGAACTTCAGAAATATAATAAACTGGGCGCTGAACTTTATAGGCTTTTCCCTCTTTTTCTCGCTCGACCGTAAGTACTGTACTGACGACTTGTCCAGTGGCTGCTATATAAAGCAGTAAAGGCTCTTTGCTGATTGGGGCAGCAAGCACTGGCTGGGTGGAAAGCAGGGCTTTTAGCTCTGCAAATGCTGCATCAGCTTCAGGAGTCCACTCGAACTTATCTGATTTTTTCATCAGTCGGTAAAGAGGCAGTGCCTTTTCACCGAGGCAAGAAATGAATCGACTTAGGGCGGCCAAGCAACCAGTAAGCTTCTGGACATCATGCACATGCACAGGGCATTTCATCCGGAGTATAACACCCACTTTCTCTGGCTTAGCATCGATCCCTCGTTCGGAAACGAGAAAACCGAGTAATTTTCTGCCCGGAACTCCAAACGTGCACTTTGATGGATTAAGCTTGATATCATACCTTCTGAGGTTGGCAAAGGTTTCAGCAAGGTCAGTCAATAGGTCGGAACCTTTACGTGACTTGACCACAATGTCATCCATGTATGCTTCCACATTCCGACTGATCTGAGTGAGCAGGCACTTCTGAATCATCCTCATGAATGTGGCTCCAGCGTTTTTCAAACCGAATGGCATAGTGACATAACAGAAGCACCCAAATGGGGTGATGAAAGCTTTTTTTATCTCGTCGGATCCGTACAGATGGATCTGGTGGTACCCGGAGTAGGCGTCCAAAAACGACAAACGCTCACACCCTGCAGTCGAGTCGACTATCTGGTCGTCGATGCGAGGGAGAGGAAAGTGATCTTTCGGGCAGGTCCGATTGATATGCTTGAAGTCAATGCACATGCGAAGTGAGTCGTCCTTCTTTGGGACCATGACAACATTAGCTAACCACTCGGAGTGGTAAATCTCATGGATAAACTCAGCTGCCAAAAGCCGAGCCACCTCTTCACCGATTGCCTTCCTCTTCTGTACGGCGGACCGTCGAAGATGTTCTTTGACTGGTTTCACTTTTAGGTCGACTCGCAAACAATGCTCAGCCAGTCCCCTGGGAACACCTGGCATGCCCGAAGGTTTCCATGCAAAGGTGTCCCAGTTCTCACGGAGGAACTGGATGAGCGCTTCTTCCTATTTGGAGTTGAGTGTGGTTGAAATGTGAGTCGGAGCAACATTGGGGTCTGTCGGGTGAATGTGAATCGACTTTGTTTCGCTAGACGACTGGAATGCTGAATCTATGGCGGGCTTCTTGGCTCGCAACAAATCACTCGGATCTGCATTTTTCTGATATTCTTGCAATTCTACCACGGCCATCTGCGCATCGGCGATCTTTGAACCCTTCTGGAAGCACTCTTCTGTCTTCTTCCGATTACCAGTGATAGTGATCACCCCTTTGGGACCAGGCATCTTCAATTTGAGGTACACATAACAGGGTCGATCCATAAAACGTGCATAAGCTGGCCTATCCAGAATAGCATGATAGGCACTCTGAAAATCCACAACTTGAAATGTCAACTTTTCTTTGCGGTAATTCTTGGAATCACCGAAAACCACGTCGAGAGCAATCTAGCCGAGTGATGCAGCCTTCTTGCCTGGAATGACCCCATGGAAACTCATATTACTCTCACTGAGTCTGGACATCGGAATGCCCATTCCTTTCAATGTCTCTGCATACAGTATATTCAGGCCACTGCCACCATCCATCAGAACCTTTGTCAGTCGGGTGCCTTCGACTACTGGGTCGACCACCAACGCTTGCCTCCCAAGGGTGGCTATGTGCGCTAGGTGATCGGACTGGTTGAATGTAATGGCAGTCTGGGACCATTTCAAATAACTGGGTGTCACCGGAGCGACCATGTTCACTTCTCTGTTGATGACTTTCAATCGACTTTTACTCTCAACGCCAGCGAAGATCATCCAAGTGGAATTCATGTGGGGATAACCATCATCATCGTCTTCCTCATCCTCAACCTCGTCTGCTTCCTTCTCCTTTTTCTTGGGCTGTTTCTCTCGGAACTGTAGGATTAGGAGTCGACACTGTCGAGTGGTATGCTTCGGGTAAATGAAATTACCCTCTTCATCTTTTTAGTGTGGATGTGACATGGCAAATCCAGCACATCATTTCCATCTTGATCTTTTACTTTCTTGGGGTTCCACGGCCCCTTGGGCTTCCCCTTGAACTTTCCTTGAGTCACAGCTAAGGCTTCACCAGGGGCGGCTGGCTCGGCCTTGCGCTTCTGTTTCCGACTGGAGTTACCTCCTCCGGTTTCATGGGCGACTGTTTTGTGCTTGCCACTTCGGAGTCGGTCTTCTTCTTCACCGTTGGCATACTTGGTGGCAATTTCCATCATCCGAGTCAGAGTCATATCTCCTGTCCGACCGAACTTCATATTCAATTCCCGATACTTGACACCTTCTTTAAAGGCACAAATTGCCTGGTGATCAGACACATTCTACACCGTGTGATGCAATGTGATCCATCTCTGGATATAATCCCTCAAAGACTCATTCGGTTTCTGCATGCAACACTGTAATTCGGTCAGCCCTGCCGGCCGTTTGCAAGTCCCTTCGAACGTTCTGACAAATACTCGGGCAAGATCTTCCCAAGTATAAATACTGCTTAGTGCTAACTGATTCAGCCATGCTCTAGCCGAGCCCTCCAGCATCAGAGGAAGGTGTTTCATGGCCACTTCATCATTGCCGCCACCAATCTGGACAGCCACTCGGTAGTCTTCAAGCCAAGTATCAGGCTTGGACTCACCAGTGAACTTATTGACTCCAGTCGCCAACCCGAAGTTGGGAGGAATCACTGCAGCCCTGATGGCCCTACTGAAGCACTTTGGACCTGAGACATGCACCCTGCTGCTGGTTGGTACATCTTTGTCACGACCCTCTCAGTGAGCTCCATTTCCATTGACCAAGCCCTGAACGAGAATAGATCTCGCATGAAAGACCGGCTCTCTGGGGTCGACTGGAACCCCTCGCCCCATACTGTGAGGGCGTTTGTCATCATGTTGCTGAGGCACGTACGACCCACTCCTTAGGGGAGGTGTGGGCACTCGACGACGATCATCGCGATCGACTCGGTGATCATACTGATCATGGTTTCTATACTGATCTCATCGGTCTCCACGTCCCTCACGCCTCCGGGGCGATCTTGGGCTGTGAGCCGACTAAACTGTGTCTGCAACCACGAACCTGCTATGGATCCTATTCCGCGACTGAGATACTGCTGTATTCTGCTCTCCTACTGCACGGAGCAAAGCTCGGATCTGCACCAGGCCTCGACCAGCTTCTGATTGGGAAGGTTGGATCGACTGTTCTATCTGGGCCGCAGCTGCGAGATTCTGGATCGGAGTTCGGTATACCTGAGTCGGAGGTAGAAAGAGTTGACGTCGACTGGATTCAGGAGCACGCTGTCGAGCACGCTCGTCGAGTGCACGCTGGAGATTCTCAAGTCGGGTGCGCTCAGCCAAGTTGGCCAGGCGCGGCTCCTCCAAGGCCTGGGCCTTAGGGGTTTCTCCAACAATAGGAGTGTGAAGTGCATCCATGTTCCGGCAGCGAAGTTCTTCTCTCCGCTGCGAGGAGAGGGGTTCGGGGCGGTACTCTTCATGAATGCGCGAAGGATCGACGTTCCCACTGCCTCCATCTTCACGGGTGAAGCCAGGAGGACTGCGTGCTCCATTGACCATCAAAACTTCTGCCGCGGGGTCGCTGCTATCGCACTCGGATGAGGTCTCTACGGATCCAGTCGACAGATCGAACAAGCCGTAGAGGGTTTCGTCGGGCTTGATTGCCGCGACTTGAGGGGTGGCGGACTGACGAGCCACCGCATGCTTCACCCACCGCTGAAGCCTCGACCGACCAGAACATTTGCTCCGGCGGGCCGCAGGGAGGGGGAAGCCATAGGAGCCGATCGATACTGGGTCGACGGCTGCCGCAGGAGGATGCCGCGGACGCACACACGAAAGTGCGTCGCCCCGCGGACGAGGAGTGCGTCGACGTCGAGTGGAGCCTCCTGAAGCCAAGCGGAGTCGTCGGTGACAAACACGAGCGCGCCGAGACGGATCTCGCGGCCCTCAGCCAAACCTCCGCCTGAAACCATGATGAAGGGGATCGAAAAAAATTACAACTTCTCCAAAAAGTCGCTAAGACACCGGCCCCATGATGGGCGCCAACTGTCGTGGTTCTAAGTCTGACAGTAGAATGGGGGGTAGGAATGTAGATGCAAGATCCTAGCTATGGAGGAGTTGTACACGCGAGTTTTATGAGTTCAGGCCCTTCTCGAAGGAAGTAACAACCCTACGTCTCGGAGCCCGGAGGCGGTCGACTAGATATATGTGTGTGAGTTATAGGGGGTGCGAACCCTTGTCCGAAAGGAGGGGGGTGGCTTATATAGAGTGCGCCAGGACCCCAGCTCCCCTCCGTTACACAGGGTTCAATGTTCATAAAGGAGGAGCGTTACTGGTAACGTCCGAAGTAAAGTGCTATAAATGATTATTAAAGCTATGACTTAAATCCCGACCGTTGCGGAGTGAGTGGTTTCACATCTTTTGGTGGTCGAGTGGTTGTTCGTATGGTCGGGTGTCTTCAAGACCGTCAAGTGGAACATAACTTTTGGGTCGAGTGGATGATGATTTCTCTTCGACTGCTTCTGGTTGTTTTAGAGATGTCCTTGGGGAGGGTATCTTGGAAAAATCCATGACCCTACCCTAGGTACATAGCTTCGTCAGCTCCCGCAGCTCGTTGCGGACCGAGCCAAAGGTTGTGTGTCCCCAATGTTTCAATGCTGCAGCTACCGTAGTCATCTTTGCTGCTAGTTCGGCCACTGTAGTCGCCGGCTGATCCTTCTGCCAAGCCTGGTCAACCATACTCATAAAGGTTTCCTCTTGCTCCCACATACATTCATATAGGTGATCTCTGATGACCCACAAGTATAGGGGATCTATCGTAGTCCTTTCGATAAGTAAGAGTGTCGAACCCAGCGAGGAGCAGAAGGAAATGATAAGCGGTTTTCAGCAAGGTAATCTCTGCAAGTACTGAAATAAGTGGTAACAGATAGTTTTGTGATAGGATAAATTGTAACGAGCAACAAGTAACAACAGTAAATAAAGTGCAGCAAGGTGGCCCAATCCTTTTATAGCAAAGGACAAGCCGGACCAAACTCTTATAATAGGAAAAGCGCTCCCGAGGACACATGGGAATATCGTCAAGCTAGTTTTCATCACGCTCATATGATTCGCGTTCGATACTTTGATAATTTTATATGTGGGTGGACCGGTGCTTGGGTGCTGTTCTTACTTGAACAAGCATCCCACTTATGATTGACCTCTATTGCAAGCATCCGCAACTACAACAAAAGTATTAAGGTAAACCTAACCATAGCATGAAACATGTGGATCCAAATCAGCCCCTTACGAAGCAACGCATAAACTAGGGTTTAAGCTTCTGTCACTCTAGCAACCCATCATCTACTTATTACTTCCCAATGCCTTCCTCTAGGCCCAAATAGAAGTGTTATGTAGTTGACGTTCACATAACACCACTAGAGGCTAGACAACATACATCTTATCAAAATATCAAACGAATACCAAATTCACATGACTACTCATAGCAAGACTTCTCCCTTGTCCTCAGGAACGAATGTAATTACTCACAAAGCATATTCATGTTCATAATCAGAGGGGTAATAATATGCATATAGGATCTGAACATATGGTCTTCCACCAATTAAACCAACAAGCATCAACTACAAGGAGTAATCAACACTACCAGCAACCTACTAGCACCAATCCCGGACTTTGAGACAAGAATTGGATACAAGAGATGAACTAGGGTTTGGAGACGAGATGGTGCTGGTGAAGATGTTGATGGAGATTGCCCTCTCCCGATGAGAGGAGCGTTGGTGATAACGATGGTGATGATTTCCCCCTCCGGGAGGGAAGTATCCCCGGCAGAACAGCTCTGCCGGAGCTCTAGATTGGATCCGCCAAGGTTCCGCCTCGTGGCGGCGGAGTCTCGTCCTGAACAGTTCCTTCTTATTTTTTCTCATCGAAAGACCTCATATAGGAGAAGATGGGCATCAGAGAGCCACCAGGGGGCCCACGAGGTAGGGGGGCGCGCCCTAGGGGGGAGGGCACCCCCACCCTCGCGAGCAGGGTGTGGGCCCCCTGGCCTTCATCTTTGGCGTGGATTTTTCTTTATTTCTTTTAAGACGTTCCGTGGAGTTTCAGGACTTTTGGAGTTGCGCAGAATAGGTCTCTAATATTTGCTCCTTATCCAGACCAGAATTCCAGCTGCCGCCATTGTCCCTCTTTATGTAAACCTTGTAAAATAAGAGAGAATAGCCATAAGTATTGTGACATGAAGTGAAATAACAGTCCATAATGCAATAAATATCAATATGAAAGCATGATGCAAAATGGACGTATCAACTCCCCCAAGCTTAGACCTTGCTTGTCCTCAAGCGAAAAGCCGATAACAATAAATATGTCCTCATGTTTAGAGGTAGAGGCGTCGATAAAAATAAAATACGTACATGAAGGAATCATGATTATTCTCATAACAACAACATATATAGATTTTGTCATATGATTACTTATGTTCAAGTGATGATCTATTCACAATGCAAAAGTATAAATCACAAACCTTATTGGGCTCCAACAAACTATAATCTCAGTCATTGAAGCAATTGCAATTTATCATAACATCAGAAAGAGTCTATGTCAGAGCTAAAAAGCAAGTCCACATACTCAACTATCATTTAGTCCTCCATAATTGCTAACACTCACGCAATACTTGTGGTTACAGAGTTTTAGTTGGACACAGAGAAAGATAGGGGCTTGTAGTTTTGCCCCACAACCTTTTACCTCCAGGGTAATGTCAACAATAATGGTTCATGCTCCCCTACATCCAATTAGATATATATATATATATATATATATATATATATATATATATATATATATATATATCATGTTCTTTCCAACGTGCTGAGCTTGCCAAAGGATAAAATGAAAAAGGAAAGGTGAAGATCACCGTGACTCTTGCATAAGGTAGAAGATAATAATAAAGGTAGGCCCTTCGTAGAGGGAAGCAGAGGTTGCCATGCGCTTTTATGGTTGGATATATAAAATCTCAATGCGAAAGAACGTCACTTTATATTGCCACTTGTGATATGAACCTTTATTATGCAGTCCGTCGCTTTTATTACTTCCACATCACAAGATCGTATAAAGCTTATTTCTCCCACACCAATCAATCATACATATTTAGAGCATTTTTTATTGCTTTGCACGACAACTTACTTGAAGGATCTTACTCAATCCATAGGTAGATATGGTGGACTCTCATGGCAAAACTGGTTTAGGGATATTTGGAAGCACAAGTAGTATTTCTACTTAGTGCTGAGAATTTGGCTAGCATGAGGGGGAAAGGCAAGCTCAACAAGTTAGAGGAATCATGACAACATACTTTATCTCAGATATAAGAAAGACATAACTCATTACGTTGTCTTCCTTGTCCAACATCCACTCTTTAGCATGTCATATTTTAATGAGTGCTCCCAATCATAAAAGATGTCAATGGCAATATATCTATATGTGAAAACCTCTCTTTCCTTATTACTTCTTATTAATTGCAACAATGACCAAAGCTATGTCTGCCAACTCCCAACAACTTTTAATCATCATACTCTTTCTATGTGAAGTCATTACTCTCAATAAGATCAATATGAACTTTTTGTTTTTGTTTCTTTTTATCTTTTCTTTTATTCACCCAACATCATGCAAAATAATCAAGCCCTTGACTCACCACTAATCTTTATATATAGCTCACGGACTCGATTACATAGAGGGATCATAAAGCAAAACTCAAAACTAGATCATGCCATAAACTTTATTCTACTAGATCAAGATACTACTAATAGGATCAAACTAAGAAAAACGGTAAAAATAAGAGTTGTGATTGTGATACGATACCGGGGCACCTCCCCCAAGCTTGGCAATTTCCAAGGGGAGTGCCCATACCCAGATACTCAATTCTTCTTTGTTGGAGGAGACGGTGGAAGTGTTGTTGATGATGCGGGCTTGTCATCCATCTTCCAAGGCATAGGTTCACCATCATAGAAAGATGATCGAGTCTCCGGAATCCTCAAATCTGCAACCAAACTCATTCTTTTGAATCTATATTCATACTCACAGTTTTGGTTTTGAAGGTCATAGACTTGGGCTTGGAGGTGCTCGATCTTCTCATGCAGCCTGAATATGGCCTCCTCGGTGTTCTTGGCATCCGGCTTGTAGTTGTTAGTGAACTCCGCAAGCATCATGTGGCTAGCGTTGATTCCACGCTCCACCATCCTTTGGCACTTGAAAACTTGTTGCTCCACTGCTTCGAGCCTCGTCTCCATGCTTCCTGTCCCCTTCGGTCCCTCTTCATTGCGGATGTGCAACAACCCATCACGCATCTCAATGGTTTGAGGGTGTCGCAGCACCTCCGTGAGGTAAGGGTTGATGACCTTCTCGAAGAACTTGTCCTTGGAGGCGCTTGGGGCCGTCATGATAACCTAGATCTGTCAGAAAAACAGCTCGAAACAAAAACAGGAGGTTTTTGCATGATACGGGAGTCAAAACCTTCCGGAGGATATATAATGAATTTTTACCGACCAAAATACATAACGTGCAAGAAAACGGAGTCTGGAAGGCACACGAGGCGCTCACGAGGTAGGGGGCGCGCCCAGGGGGGTAGGGCGCGCCCACCACCCTCGCGGGCCCTCGTGTCCTTCCCGGACTGCTACTTATTTTTCTATTTTTCTAAATATTCCAAAACAAAGAAATATTGCCTTAAAAATTGTTTTGGAGTCGGTTTACTTACCGTACCACATACCTATTCCTTTTCAGAGTCTGAAACGTTCCGGAAAGTGTCCCTTATGTATTCCTCCGGGGTTATGGTTTCAATAATATTGGTTTCAACATTTATGGGATTACCTGAGATATAATGTTTAATTCTTTGACCATTTACCACCTTCGGATTTGTGCCCTCGAAGTTGTTGATTTTTATGGCACCGGAAGGGTAGAGCTCCTCGATGATGTAGGGGCCTTCCCATTTGGAGAGAAGTTTTCCTGCAAAAAATCTTAAACGAGAGTTGTAAAGCAATACATAATCACCTACATTAAACTCACGCTTTTGTATCCTTTTGTCATGCCATCTTTTAACTTTTTCTTTAAACAACTTGGCATTTTCATAAGCTTGGTTTCTCCATTCATCAAGTGAGCTAATATCAAATAACCTCTTCTCACCGACAAGTTTAAAATCATAGTTAAGCTCTTTAATAGCCCAAGTTCGAGAGGTAAGTGACATGCTTTTCCAAAGACCATTTTATACGGAGACATACCCATAGGATTTTTGTATGCAGTTCTATAAGCCCATAATGCATCATCAAGTTTCTTAGACCAATTCTTTCTAGATCTATTAACAGTCTTTTGCAAAATTAATTTGAGCTCTCTATTGCTCAATTCTACTTGACCACTAGACTGTGGGTGATAAGGAGATGCAATTCTACGATTAACATCATATTTAGCAAGCATTTTACGGAAGGCACCATGAATAAAGTGTGAACCACCATCAGTCATTAAATATCTAGGGATTCCAAACCTCGGAAAAATAACTTCCTTAAGCATTTTAATAGAAGTGTTATGATCAGCACTACTAGTTGGAATAGCTTCTACCCACTTAGTAACGTAATCAACAGCAACTAGAATATGTGTGTATCCATTAGAGGCAGGAAAAGGTCCCATATAATCAAAGCCCCAAACATCAAACGGTTCAATAACAAGAGAATATTTCATAGGCATTTCTTGACGTCTACTAATATTACCAATTCTTTGACATTCATCACAAGACAAGACAAACTTACGGGCATCCTTGAAGAGAGTAGGCCAATAAAAACCAGATTTCAATACCTTATGTGCAGTTCTATCTCCAGCGTGGTGTCCTCCATAAGACTCGGAATGACACTAGCGTAGGATCTGTTCCTGTTCATGCTCAGGTACACAACGTCTAATAACACCATCTACTCCTTCTTTATAAAGATGTGGGTCATCCCAAAAGTAATGTCTCAAGTCATAGAAAAACTTTTTCTTTTGCTGGTATCTGAAGCTAGGTGGTATAAACTTAGCAACAATATAATTAGCATAATCAACATACCATGGAGTGCTACGAGAAGTACTTATAACATTTAATTGTTCATCAGGAAAATCATCATTAATAGGTAGTGGGTCATCAAGAATATTTTCTAACCTATATATGTTGTCTGCAACGGGGTTCTCAGCTCCCTTTCTATCAACAATATTCAAATCAAATTCTTGTAGCAAGAGAACCCATCTAATAAGTCTAGGTTTAGCATCTTTATTTTTCATAAGATATTTAATAGCAGCATGATCCGTGTGAATAGTTACTTTAGAATCAACAATATAAGATCTGAACTTATCACAAGCAAATACAACTGCTAAAAGCTCTTTTTCAGTAGTAGCATAATTTCTTTGAGCATTGTCCAGAGTCTTACTAGCATAATGGATAACATTTAATTTTTTATCTACTCTTTGCCCTAGAACAGCACCTACAACATAATCACTAGTATCACACATAATTTCAAAGGGTAAATTCCAATCAGGTGGCTGAACAATAGGTGCAGAGACTAATGCTTTCTTAAGTATTTCAAATGCTTCTACACAATCATCATCAAAGACAAATGGTATATCTTTTTGCAATAAATTAGTCAGAGGCCGAGAAATTTTTGAGAAGTCCTTAGTGAACCTCCTATAAAAACCGGCATGACCAAGGAAACTTCTTATACATTTGATGTCCTTGGGACATGGCATCTTTTCAATAGCATCAACCTTGGCTTTATCAACTTCAATACCTCTTTCAGAAACTTTGTGCCCCAAGACAATAACTTCATTAACCATAAAGTGGCACTTTTTCCAATTCAAGACAAGATTAGTTTCTTCACATCTCTGCAAAACTCGATCAAGATTGCTCAAGCAATCATCAAAAGAGGAACCATAGATGGAAAAGTCATCCATGAAAACCTCACAAATCTTTTCACAAAAGTCAGAGAATCACTACTAGGAAAAGGGCTATAGATGGAAATGACACTAATGGCGCACCAGACATGTGGTGCGCCATTAGTATATACTAATGGCGTACCATGTGTTGGTGCGCCATTAGTGTCCAAATACCAATGGCGCACCACATCCACGGTGCGCCATTAGTAACAATTTTTTTTTCTTTTTTTAAAACTAGTAATGGCGCACCGTGGGAGTGGTGCGTCATTACTAGTTAAACTAGTAATGGCGCACCACATCCACGGTGCGTCACTTGTAAATTATTTTGAAATTTTTTCCAAATTTTTTTTATTTATTTTTTCAAAACTAGTAATGGCGCACTAGTGGACAGTGCGCCATTACTAGATAAAACTAGTAATGGCGCTTTGTCAACTGGTGAGCCATTACTAAGTTTTTTTAATTTTTTTTCAGAATTTGTTTTATTGTTTTTTCAAAACTAGTAATGGCGCACTGTGGGTGTGGTGCGCCATTACTAGTTTAACTAGTAATGGCGCACCACCCCCACGGTGCGCCATTACTAACTTGGCCCAAAACGTACCGAATGCACCCCCCTCCCCCGTGGACCGCCTTTTCAGTTTTTAAAAAAAAAAAGAAAATGATGGAAATGTCAAAAAAATAAAAGAAAATAAGTTTCCTATGTGATATATGGTCTAGTTGTTGGAAAATTTACAAATATGAATTTCGACTTTATTTGCAAAATCTCTCTGAAATTTGTAAAATGGGCATAACTTTTGCATACGAACTCGGATTAAAAAGTTTTTTATATGAAAAATCATCTACTCGAAAATTTACATCCTCAATCCCCACAGAACTGACAGAAGTTCATCGACCCAAGCGCCTGCTGCATGTTTGAAGTCACGCATCAGTCGGGGTTTCAATCCTTTGAGAATTAGGCCATTGGCTCTTTCTGCTTGTCCGTTCGACTGCGGGTGAGTGACTGAAGCATAGTCGACCCGTGTGCCTTGAGAAGCGTAGAAATCTCTAAACTCATCAGAATCGAAGTTCGACCCGTTGTCCATGATGATGCTGTGTGGAACTCCATATCTGAATGTCAATTCTCTAATAAAATTGACAGCTGTGCCGGCTTCAAGGTTCTTGATAGGTTTAGCTTCGATCCATTTGGTAAACTTGTCGACTGCTACGAGCACATGAGTGAATCCGCTCCTACCAGTTCTCAGTGGTCCAACCATATCCAATCCCCAAACAGCAAAGGGCCAGACGAGGGGAATGGTCTACATGGCTGACATTGGCTTGTGAGACATGTCAGAGTAAAACTGGCAGTCTTCACATCTATCGACTATATCTTTCGCCATTTCATTTGCTCGTGGCCAATAGAATCCGGTTCGGTATGCTTTAGCCATGATGGCCCGAGAGGACGCATGGTGACCATAGGTCCCCGAGTGGATGTCGTTGAGGATCATTCGACCTTCTTCTGGCGTTATGCATTTCTGTCCGACTCCAGTCACGCTTTCCCTGAACAGTTGTCTCCTTATCACAGTAAAGGCCTTGGATCGATGAACGATCTATCGAGCCTCTTCCTCGTCCTCTGGGAGTTCTTTCCTAAGGATGTACGCAATGTACATCACTGTCCAGTCGGGAGTAATGGCCAGAACCTCCATGATCAGGTCGACCATGGCTGGGACCTCGACTTCAGTCGGATCTGTGGCGCTCCTAGGCTGCGGGGGCTCTTCAGTAAGAAGATCTTCTTGAACTGTCGGTGTGTGAATATGCTCCAAAAACACATTGCTGGGAATGGCTTCTCTCTTGGAACCTATCTTAGCCAAGTCATCGGCTGCTTAATTTTTCAGTCGGGGTATGTGATGGAGCTCTAACCCCTCAAACTTCTTTTCCAGCTTCCTCATCGTGTTGCAGTAACCAGTCATGGCTGGGCTTCTGACGTCCCACTCCTTCATCACTTGATTGACTACCAGATCTGAGTCGCCGTAGACCATGAGGCGACGGACGCCGAGTGAGATGGCCATACGCAACCCATACAGGAGTGCTTCATATTCAGCTTCATATTGGAGGAATCAAAGTGAATCTGGAGGATATATCTGAGCTTGTCTACTTGGGGGGATACCAGAACCACCCCAGCACTAGAACCATTCAGCATTTTGGATCCGTCAAAGAACATGGTCCAGTGCTCTGAGTGAATTTGAGTCGGCAGTTGTTGTTCAATCCACTCGGCGAGGAAATCTGCTATTGCTTGGGACTTAATAGCCTTCTTTGCCTCAAACTTGATATCTAAGGGAAGGAGTTCAATCGCCCATTTTGCCACTCGACCAGTTGCATCTCTGTTGTGCAGAATCTCTGAAATGGAGCGTCGCTGACGACTGTAACAAAGTGATCAGAGAAATAGTGTGCAACCTTCTTCGTGGTCATGTAAATCCCATAAACGAGCTTCTGATAGTGCGGATATCTCTGCTTCGACGGAGTCAGAACTTCAGAAATATAATAAATTGGGCGCTGAACTTTATAGGCTTTTCCCTCTTCTTCTCGCTCGACCGTAAGTACTGTACTGACAACTTGTCCAGTGGCTGCTATATAAAGCAGCAAAGACTCTTTGCTGATTGGGGAAGCAAGCATCGGCTGGGTGGAAAGCAGGGCTTTTAGCTCTGCAAATGCTGCATCAGCTTCAGGAGTCCACTCGAACTTATCTGATTTCTTCATCAGTCGGTAAAGAGGCAGTGCCTTTTCACCGAGGCGAGAAATGAATCGACTTAGGGCGGCCAAGCAACCAGTAAGCTTCTGGACATCATGCACATGCACAGGGCATTTCATCCGGAGTATAATACCCACTTTCTCTGGGTTAGCATCGATCCCTCGTTCGAAAACGAGAAAACCGAGTAATTTTCCCGGAACTCCAAACGTGCACTTTGATGGATTAAGCTTGATATCATACCTTCTGAGGTTGGCAAAGGTTTCAGCAAGGTCAGTCAATAGGTCGGAACCTTTACGTGACTTGACCACAATGTCATCCATGTATGCTTCCACATTCCGACTGATCTGAGTGAGCAGGCACTTCTGAATCATCCACATGAATGTGGCTCCAGCGTTTTTCAAACCGAATGGCATAGTGACATAACAGAAGCACCCAAATGGGGTGATGAAAGCTGTTTTATCTCGCCAGGTCCGTACAGACGGATCTGGTGGTACCCGGAGTAGGCGTCCAAAAACGACAAACGCTCGCACCCTGCAGTCGAGTCGACTATTTGGTCGTCGATGCGAGGGAGAGGAAAGTGAGTCGTCCTTCTTTGGGACCATGACAACATTAGCTAACCACTCGGAGTGGTAAATCTCACGGATAAACTCAGCTACCAAAAGCCGAGCCACCTCTTCACCGATTGCCTTCCTCTTCTGTACAGCGGTCTGTCGAAGATGTTCTTTGACTATTTTCACTTTTAGGTCGACTCGCAAACGATGCTCAGCCAGTCCCCTGGGAACACCTGGCATGTCCGAAGGTTTCCATGCAAAGATGTCCCAGTTCTCACGGAGGAACTGGATGAGCGCTTCTTCCTATTTGGAGTCGAGTGTGGTTGAAATGTGAGTCGAAGCAGCATTGGGGTCTATCGGGTGAATGTGAATCGACTTTGTTTCGCTAGACGACTGGAATGCTGAATCTATGGCAGGCTTCTTGGCTCGCAACAAATCACTCGGATCTGCATTTTTCTGATATTCTTGTAATTCTACCACGGCCATCTGTGCATCGGCGATCTTTGAACCCTTCTGGAAGCACTCTTCTGCCTGCTTCCGATTACCAGTGATAGTGATCACCCCTTTGGGACAAGGCTTCTTCAATATGAGGTACACGTAACATGGTCGATCCATAAAACGTGCATAAGCTGGCCTGCCCAGAATAGCATGATAGGCACTCTGAAAATCCACAACTTGAAATGTCAACTTTTCTTTGCGGTAATTCTTGGAATCACCGAAAACCACGTCGAGAGCAATCTTGCCGAGTGATGCAGCCTTCTTGCCTGGAATGACCCCATGGAAAATCATATTACTCTCACTGAGTCTGGACATCGGAATGCCCATTCCTTTCAATGTCTCTGCATACAGTATATTCAGGCCACTGCCACCATCCATCAGAACCTTTGTCAGTCGGGTGCCTTCGACTACTGGGTCGACCACCAACGCTTGCCTCCCAGGGGTGGCTATGTGCACTAGGTGATCGGACTGGTCGAATGTAATGGCAGTCTGGGACCATTTCAAATAACTGGGTGTCACCGGAGCGACCATGTTCACTTCTCTGTTGATGACTTTCAATCGAGTTTTACTCTCAACGTCAGTGAAGATCATCAAAGTGGAATTCATGTGGGGATAACCATCATCATCCTCATCCTCAACCTTGTCCGCTTCCTTCTCCTTTTTCTTGGGCTGTTTCTCTCGGAACTATTGGATTAGGAGTCGACACTGTCGAGTGGTATGCTTCGGGTAAATGAAATTACCCTCTTCATCTTTTTTAGTGTGGATGTGACATGGCAAATCCAGCACATCATTTCCATCTTGATCTTTTACTTTCTTGGGGTTCCACGGCCCCTTGGGCTTCCCCTTGAACTTTCCTTGAGTCACAGCTAAGGCTTCACCAGGGGCGGCTGGCTCGGCCTTGCGCTTCTGTTTCTGACTAGAGTTACCTCCTCCGGTTTCATGGGCGACTGTTTTGTGCTTGCCACTCCGGAGTCGGTCTTCTTCTTCACCGTTGGCATACTTGGTGGCAATTTCCATCATCCGAGTCAGAGTCATATCTCCTGTCCGACCGAACTTCATATTCAATTCTCGATACTTGACACCTTCTTTAAAGGCACAAATTGCCTGGTGATCAGACACATTCTACACCGTGTGATGCAATGTGATCCATCTCTGGATATAATCCCTCAAAGACTCATTCGGTTTCTGCATGCAACACTGTAATTCGGTCAGCCCTGCCGGCCGTTTGCAAGTCCCTTCGAACGTTCTGACAAATACTCGGGCAAGATCTTCCCAAGTATAAATACTGCTTGGTGCTAACTGATTCAGCCATGCTCTAGCTGAGCCCTCCAGCATCAGAGGAAGGTGTTTCATGGCCACTTCATCATTGCCGCCACCAATCTGGACAGCCACTCGGTAGTCTTCAAGCCAAGTATCAAGCTTGGACTCACCAGTGAACTTATTGATTCCAGTCGCCAACCTGAAGTTGGGAGGAATCACTGCAGCCCTGATGGCCCTACTGAAGCACTCCGGACCTGAGACATGCACCCTGCTGCTGGTTGGTACATCTTTGTCACGACCCTCTCGGTGAGCTCTGTTTCTATTGACCAAGCCCTGAACGAGAATAGATCTCGCATCAAAGACCGGCTCTCTGGGGTCGACTGGAACCCCTCGCCCCATACCGTGAGGGTGTCTGTCATCATGTTGGTGAGGCACGTACGACCCACTCCTTAGGAGAGGTGTGGGCACTCGATGACGATCATCGCGATCGACTCGATGATCATACTGCTCATGGTTTCTATACTGATCTCATCGGTCTCCACTTCCCTCACGCCTCGGGGGCGATCTTGGGCTGTGAGCCGACTAAACTGTGTCTGCAACCACGGACCTGCTATGGATCCTATTCCGCGACTGAGATACTGCTGTATTCTGCTCTCCTACTGCACGGAGCAAAGCTCGGATCTGCACCAGGCCTCGACCAGCTTCTGATTGGGAAGGTTGGATCGACTCCGCTATCTGGGCTGCAGCTGGGAGATTCTGGATCGGAGTTCGGTATACCTGAGTCGGAGGTAGAAAGAGTTGACGTCGACTGTATTCAGGAGCACGCTGTTGAGCACGCTCGTCGAGTGCACGCTGGAGATTCTCAAGTCGGGTGCGCTCAGCCAAGTTGGCCAGGCGCGGCTCCTCCAAGGCCTGGGCCTCAGGGGTTTCTCCAACGATAGGAGTGTGAAGTGCATCCATGTTCCAGCAGCGAAGTTCTTCTCTCTGCTGCGAGGAGAGGGGTTCGGGGCGGTACTCTTCATGAACGCGCGAAGGATCGCCGTTCCCATCGCCTCCGTCTTCACGGGTGAAGCCAGGAGGACTGCATGGTCCATTGACCATCAAAACTTCTGCCGCGGGGTCGCTGCTATCGCACTCGAATGCGGTCTCTACGGATCCAGTCGTCAGACCGAACAAGCCGTAGAGGGTTTCGTCGGGCTTGATTGCCGCGACTTGAGGGGTGGCCAACTGATGAGCCACCGCATGCTTCACCCACCGCTGAAGCCTCGACCGACCGGAACGTTTGCTCCGGCGGGCCACAGGGAGGGGGAAGCCATAGGAGCTGATCGATACTGGGTCGACGGCTGCCGCAGGAGGACGCCGCAGACGCACACACGAAAGTGCGTCGCCCCGCAGACGGGGAGTGCGTCGACATCGAGTGGAGCCTCCTGAAGCCAAGCGGAGTCGTCGGTGACAAACACGAGCGCGTCGAGACGGATCTCGCGGCCCTCAGCCAAACCTCCGCCTAAAACCATGATGAAGGGGATCGGAAAAAAATGCAACTTCTCCAAAAAGTCGCTAAGACACCGGCCCCACGATGGGCGTCAACTGTCGTGGTTCTAAGTCTGACAGTAGAATGGGGTGTAGGAATGTAGATGCAAGATCCTAGCTATGGAGGAGTTGTACACGCGAGTTTTATGAGTTTAGGCCCTTCTCGGAGGAGGTAACAACCCTACGTCTCGGAGCCTGGAGGCGGTCGACTGGATATATGTGTGTGAGTTACAGGGGGTGCGAACCCTTGTCCCAAAGGAGGGGGGTGGCTTATATAGAGTGCGCCAGGACCCCAGCTCCCCTCCGTTACACAGGGTTCAATGTTCATAAAGGAGGAGCGTTACTGGTAACGTCCGAAGTAAAGTGCTATAAATGATTATTAAAGCTATGACTTAAATCCCGACCGTTGCGGAGTGAGTGGTTTCACATCTTCTGGTGATCGAGTGGTTGTTCGTATGGTCGAGTGTCTTCAAGACCGTCAAGTGGAACATAACTTTTGGGTCGAGTGGATGATGATTTCTCTTTGACTGCTTCTGGTTCTTTTAGAGATGTCCTTGGGGAGGGTACCTTGGACAGATCCATGACCCTACCCTAGGTACATAGCTTCGTCAGCTCCCGCAGCTTGTTGCGGACCGAGCCAAAGGTTGTGTGTCCCCAATGTTTCAATGCCGCAGCTACCGTAGTCATCTTAGCTGCTAGTTCGGCCACTGTAGTCGCCGGCTGATCCTTCTGCCAAGCCTGGTCAACCGTACTCATAAAGGTTTCCTCCTGCTCCCACATACATTCATATAGGTGATCTCTGATGGCCCACAAGTATAGGGGATCTATCGTAGTCCTTTCGATAAGTAAGAGTGTCGAACCCAGCGAGGAGCAAAAGGAAATGATAAGCGGTTTTCAGCAAGGTAATCTCTGCAAGTACTGAAATAAGTGGTAACAGATAGTTTTGTGATAGGATAAATTGTAACGAGAAACAAGTAACAACAGTAAATAAAGTGCAGCAAGGTGGCCCAATCCTTTTGTATCAAAGGACAAGCCGGAACAAACTCTTATAATAGGAAAAGCGCTCCCGAGGACACATGGGAATATCGTCAAGCTAGTTTTCATCACGCTCATATGATTCACGTTCTATACTTTGATAATTTGATATGTGGGTGGACCGGTGCTTGGGTGCCGTTCTTACTTGAACAAGCATCCCACTTATGATTGACCTCTATTGCAAGCATCCGCAACTACAACAAAAGTATTAAGGTAAACCTAACCATAGCATGAAACATGTGGATCCAAATCAGCCCCTTACGAAGCAATGCATAAACTAGGGTTTAAGCTTCTATCACTCTAGCAACCTATCATCTACTTATTACTTCCCAATGCCTTCCTCTAGGCCCAAATAATGGTGAAGTGTTATGTAGTCGACGTTCACATAACACCACTAGAGGCTAGACAACATACATCTTATCAAAATATCAAACGAATACCAAATTCACATGACTACTCATAGCAAGACTTCTCCCTTGTCCTCAGGAACGAACGTAATTACTCACAAAGCATATTCATGTTCATAATCAAAGGGGTAATAATATGCATATAGGATATGAACATATGGTCTTCCACCAATTAAACCAACTAGCATCAACTACAAGGAGTAATCAACACTACTAGCAACCTACTAGCACCAATCCCGGACTTTGAGACAAGAATTGGATACAAGAGATGAACTAGGGTTTGGAGATGAGATGGTGCTGGTGAAGATGTTGATGGAGATTGCCCTCTCCCGATGAGAGGAGCGTTGGTGATGACGATGGTGATGATTTCCCCCTCCGGGAGGGAAGTATCCCTGGCAGAACAGCTCTGTCGGAGCTCTAGATTGGATCCGCCAAGGTTCCGCCTCGTGGCGGCAGAGTCTCGTCCCGAAAAGTTCCTTCTTATTTTTTTCTCATCGAAAGACCTCATATAGTAGAAGATGAAGGAAATATGCCCTAGAGGCAATAATAAAGTTATTATTTATTTCCTTATATCATGATAAAAGTTTATTATTCATGCTAGAATTGTATTAACCGGAAACATAATACATGTGTGAATACATAGACAAACGGAGTGTCAAGAGTATGCCTCTACTTGACTAGCTCGTTAATCAAAGATGGTTATGTTTCCTAACCATGGACAAAGAGTTGTTATTTGATTAACGGGATCACATCGTTAGTTGAATGATCTGATTGACATGACCCATTCCATTAGCTTAGCACCCGATCGTTTAGTATGTTGCTATTGCTTTCTTCATGACTTATACATGTTCCTATGACTATGAGATTATGCAACTCCCGTTTGCCAGAGGAACACTTTGTGTGCTACCAAACGTCACAACGTAACTGGGTGATTATAAAGGAGCTCTACAGGTGTCTCCAAAGGTACATGTTGGGTTGGTGTATTTCGAGATTAGGATTTGTCACTCCGATTGTCGGAGAGGTATCTCTGGGCCCTCTCGGTAATGCACATCACTTAAGCCTTGCAAGCATTGAAACTAATGAGTTAGTTGCGGGATGATGTATTACAGAACGAGTAAAGAGACTTGCCGGTAACGAGATTGAACTAGGTATTGAGATACCGACGATCGAATCTCGGGCAAGTAACATACCGATGACAAAGGGAACGACGTATGTTGTTATGCGGTCTGACCGATAAAAGATCTTCGTAGAATATGTAGGAGCCAATATGAGCATCCAGGTTCCGCTATTGGTTATTGACCGGAGACGTGTCTCGGTCATGTCTACATTGTTCTCGAACCCATAGGGTCCGCACGCTTAAGGTTTCGATGACAGTTATATTATGAGTTTATGAGTTTTGATGTACCAAAGTTAGTTCGGAGTCCCAGATGTGATCACGGACATGACGAGGAGTCTCGAAATGGTCGAGACATAAAGATTGATATATTGGACGGCTATATTCGGACACCGGAAGTGTTCTGGGTGATTTCGGAGAAAACCGGAGAGCCGGAGGGTTACCGGAAGCCCCCGGGAGAAGTAATGGGCCATATGGGCCTTAGTGGAGAGAGAGAGAGGGGCAGCCAAAGGTGGGCCGCGCGCCTCCTCCCCCCTGGTCCGAATTGGACTAGGAGAGGGGGGGCGGCGCCCCCCTTTCCCTCTCCCTCCCCACTTCCTTCCCCCTCCTAGTAGGAGTCCTACTCCTACTAGGAGGAGGACTCCTCCTTGGTGCGCCTATAGGGCCGGCCGGCCTACTCCCCTTGCTCCTTTATATACGGGGGCAGGAGGCACCCCTAGAGACACAAGTTGATCCACGTGATCATATTCTTAGCCGTGTGCGGTGCCCCCTTCCACCATAGTCCTCGATAATATTGTAGCGGTGCTTAGGCGAAGCCCTGCGACAGTAGTACATCAAGATCGTCACCACGCCTCGTGCTAACGGAACTCTTCCCCGACACTTTGCTGGATCGGAGTCCGGGGATCGTCATCGAGCTGAACGTGTGCTAGAACTCGGAGGTGCCGTAGTTTCGGTGCTTGATCGGTCGGGCCGTGAAGACGTACGACTACATCAACCAAGTTGACGCTTCCGTTGTCGATCTACAAGGGTACGTAGATCACACTCTCCCCCTCTCGTTGGTATGCATCACCATGATCTTGCGTGTGCGTAGGAAATTTTTTGAAATTACTACGAAACCCATCAGAAGATGGGCATCAGAGAGCCACCAGGAGGCCACGAGGTAGGGGGGCGCGCCCTAGGGGGGGTTAGGGGGCCCACCCTCGCGAGCAGGGTGTGGGCCCCCTGGCCTTCATCTTTGGCATGGATTTTTCTTTATTTCTTTTAAGACGTTCCGTGGAGTTTCAGGACTTTTGGAGTTGCGCAGAATAGGTCTCTAATATTTGCTCCTTATCTAGACCAGAATTCCAGCTGCCGGCATTCTCCCTCTTTATGTAAACCTTGTAAAATAAGAGAGAATAGCCATAAATATTATGACATAAAGTGAAATAACAGCGCATAATGCAATAAATATCGATATAAAAGCATGATGCAAAATTGACGTATCAATCGCCAAACGCACAGGGCGACCATCCATGGACTGGACATCTTAAACACGTGGAGATGCAACTTTGAGGGTAATTTTTTTTCATCATCTAATTTCCGCAGTCTTTCTTGTAGCAATATCTTTTTTTCTTTTTTTAGAAAAGGATGATGACCCCCGGCCTCTGCATCTGGAAGATGCATGCGGCCATTTTATTGATTATTCTCGAGAATCTTACAAAGTAGAACAACAATATGCCTGAATCCTCCATCTTGGCAGCATCTGCCACTACTTCTATCCAAATAATGAAGGGGTGCAAGCTGGGTCACATACCCAGACCTCTCACCTAAGCTTAACATCTAAAGCCGAAGGCCCCGACCGAGCCATCTACCGGGTCCGGGGCTCAAACCGGTTCGACGCACTCACATGTGTCGTCGCCACCATTTTCCACTGGTCCATCTTCAGAGCAGATTGAGGTGACAACCTTGGCTGCTCCTCCGCCATTGACGCCATCATGACGCCAAACGACGACCTCCACCTACGCGAGCCTTGGCAAGCCCTATGCCATTGACGCCACCATGACGCCAGACGATGACCTCCACCTACGCGAGTCCATCTCCAAGCAAAACGTAAATCCATGCTAGGATAGCGCCGCACCACCGCCGTCGCCCACCACCCACAAGCGCCACCCAACCCCAAGGTTCCCAAAGCGTCGCCTTCAAGAAGGGAACGACACCATGAGCGCCGTCGCCGCCCAACATAGTTAGGGCTTTCGTCCGGGAGACCTACAGGAAGGGGAAGTGAGGAGATCAGTCCATACCGACGCCTCCAAGGAGGGGAACGATGCCCTCAGGCGTCGCCGTCGATGTGGCCGGTCATGCCCGGCTAGGGATTTCGCCCGAACTAGATCCCCGACACTAGCAGCGCCTCCTGTACAGAACCGGCAACCAAGAAGAAGTGCGGCCCGACCAGGCTGGCCCGCATGCCGAACAGGGGAGGAGGGGAGGCGCCAGATCGCGCGCACCGACCGTCGTAGAAGCCACCGTTGCCGCCAACGACCACCGGATCCCGCTGCCCGCATGGCCGGGACGCCAGATCCACCGCCCGCGCGGCTGGGGCGCCAATGGAGCTGCCGCTCCAGATCCGAGGTTCCCCACACAGAGGCAGAGCAACCGAGGCCCCGCCGCCACCATCCTTGGCTCCCCGGGCTTGCCCGGCGGCTGCTTCAGGCAGCGGCGAGGAAGGGAATAGGGGGGGAGGGGGTGAGGAGGAGGGGCGGCTAGGGTTGGGAGGAGGAGGGGCGGCTAGGGTCTCTCCTGGCCCGTGCATGATCATATCTTTTTTTTCTTACTTCTGTATTTTCGACTGGCCTCTTTAAAAAATTATAAAAATAAATAAATAACAAAGCGTTTTTAGGAATACATGAGTATTTTTATAATTCATGTACATTATCTAAAATACGCAAGCGTTTTTAAAATTTGTGAATAATTTTAAAACTGATGAACATACTTGAATTCAAAAACATTTTTAAAATGCACCAACATTTTTTCTAAATCCGTGTACATTTTTAAAAAATGAAACACATTTTAAATATAAAATAAATCCTGCAGCTAGTTTTTTTCTTGAGAAAACCGCCTAGAAAACCAAAAGGAAAAAATGGGTTCCCGCACTATTGGGGCCCTCTGTAGGGGGTCATCACGCGCGCACAAGCTATATTTCGGTTGGCCGAGGGATTTAACACAAGCGCCCCACCCATGTGAGGTGGGCATACACTACTTTCTTCAGAGGAGCTGCATCAGCGCAAGGAAGAGTTTCATGGTGGGGCACACGTATGTGTTTTTCATATATTTAATTTCTATGCAAATTTCATCACAATTTTGAAAGTTTAGTATTTTTATTAGTTCAAAATTTTCAAAAATTATATTATTTGAAAGTTCAAATACAAAATTTAAATTGTTGATAGTTGAAGTTTAAAGTTCATGTATCCGCCCGTTGTGATCTCAAAAGAAAAAAAGTCCTTTTTTACTTCACATAATAGTGTTGTCTTAAGTCAATTTATTTGAAGTTTCAGCAAGGTTAAAGAAAAAAAATTCACCATTCATATCATCAGATCCATCATGTAATATATATTTATATTGTATTTATTTGGTACTATTCGTATTAAATATAATTTTGACGACTATCACAAAGTTTGACTAAGACACCACCAATTATAATGCTTAAAACTTTGACAGGACAGGTACTCCCATCAACAGTAAAAATACCTGCATGGTTTCCTTTGTCTCCATCATAGAAAAGGATAACAGAGCACGTACGCATACTTCTCTGGCGCCCAATGCATCAGGCCGAATATCTACAAAGCCCTCGCACGCACTACACCCAGACAGCACCGAAAATATATATTAGAGCACATGCACCCAGGCCCTCTCTATCTAGCCATCCATTTCCCGCTTTAAGATTCGTGCAAATACGTTTCTCTTTTTTGTTTCTCCCACATAGAATATATCTTGAAGTTCAAACCTATGCAGCGTGGCAAAGCTTCCTGAGTAGAATCTAGGATAAATCGTTCAGATTTTTTTGTCAAACATAAATATATAAAATACGTTTTGTTTGATTAGAAAAAATCATATTTTTAGTATTTACGTCGGACAAAAAAATCTGAAAGATTTATCCTAGATTCTAATTAGAAAGCTTTGCCATCCTGCATAGGTTTCAACTTCAAGATATGTTCTATGTGGGAGAAGCAAAAAAAAAGAAAATTTGATATAGAAACTTAGTTGTGTCACACGGATCTTAAAGCGGTATTGGAGAGCTAGGATAGCAGGGCCTGGGTGCAGGTGCTCTAAAAATCCACGTCCCAGACAACACCTGCATTACGAAGGAGTGGGACAAGCTTGCCGCCGAGATGAAGGGACATGACCTCGTCGGTGCATCCGACGAGCCTGCCGCCGATGAACACCGCCGGCACGTCAGGTTCCGGCCGATGAGCCGCGCTAGCGCCTTCTCCATCTCCTTCCCTCTAGGGTCCTCGTTCAGTTCCACCACCGTCGGGTTCGCCCCGAGATCCCGGAGGAGGCTCGTCATCGTGTGGCACATGCAGCAGGTGCTCATGCCCAAGATCACCACCGCCCGCAGCCCCGCCCCGCTAGCTTCGTCACCTGCTCCATCAGGCCGGCCCGGTCTTCAGTGTTAGTGCTAGAGAGCTTAATTAGTACTTCCTCTATTCGGAAATATTTGTCCTAGAAATGGTTGTATCTAGTAGATACAACCATTTCTAGGACAAATATTTCCGAACGAAGGGAGTAGCTATGATTGCTCTCGTATACGAGGCTTTGACTTTTGAGTTGTGCTTGCTTGCTTAGAGTTGGGCACAGGGCGCGTTGCATATATAGCCATGGAAATGTGCACCGGCAGGATTATCTTCGAGCAATTTGACCGGAAAAGGCAATGTTTTAAATAGCGGGCTATGGAAAATAGCGACGGGTCTCTAAATCAGTTATAGCGCGCTAAAACGAGCTATAGCGGGCTATTTGTGAAGACGATCATTTAGCAGCACCCTGCTGAAAAGGCTATAGCGGGCTATAGCGAAACTATAGCTGGCTAATTAAAACTATGAAAAAAAGTGATACGGGAGCGTTCGGACAAATGCCGAGCTCCTTTGCACCACTCAGTGTGGTCTGTGGACTGTGGAGTATCGAATTTCTGGATGGCAATGGCGATGCGGCGACCTGATGCCAAAGGGGCCAAGATGCAATGGATTATATTGTGGATAAGGCATGGAGCTCTGACTTTTAGTAAATTCTCTTCTACTATTCGACAAGTCAGATGAGAGAAACATGGAGAGAGATCCTGCTGAGATCATATAGACCTTTGTTGATGGCGTCTGCCCAAAATCGCATTGAGGTCTTGTACTTATTAAGCATGATACCACTTTAATGAGCATCTGATTCTCCCTCTCCACCACTTCTTTTTATTGTGGAGTATAAGTTGCGAAGAAGTTATGGGTGATCAGGGACGAAGCTAGAAAAAATGGGCACTGGTGTCAACCGCTGCCCACGCTAAGCCTCTTGCAGAAATTATAGTGGTGCAACAACATAGATAATGGCCGAGAGCGATATAAAGAGCAACAATATGCAACGAGCTGGTGATTTTATTATTACATCAAAAAATTACATACCGAGTAGCGAGTATTGGCTGAACGAAGTCATAAAGTAACACTTCTTTACATATTCCGGAAATAGTAGGCAAAAAAATGACTTTGAACGTTTCACTTGTAACTTTCTGGAAAGGATGAACAAAAGAACATATTATATTCACAAGAATAGTAAGAAACAAATAAAACAGAAAATAAGTATCATTAAGGAAAAAAAATAAAGTGATCCGAGACTCACATTTTATAACTTCCCTTCTCGATCTTCCATCTTCTTAAATAGATCAATCACATCATCATTCGTTATTGTAGAAAATATGTCTTTCACCACATAGCAAATCAGGCAATCACTCGTGAACTCATCACCCATTTTGTTCCGCAAAACATTCTTGACGATATTCATTGCTGAAAAGCATCTCTCCACTGACGCTGTGGCAACTGGCAAAATTAGCACCAACTTGAGAAGTTGATACACCAAAGGAAAATCAAGATGCTTTTTAGTTTCCACCAACACTTTGGCAAGATCAGCAATGCCATTCAAATTGGCAAATCTTTGGTCTGCTCGGACATTGTCTATGAAAATCCGAAGTTCATGACCAAGATTCATTAATTGTGTTGAATTGAAATCATCCGGATAAAACTCATCTTGCTTCTTAGGATTCTTTGTGTACTGCCGTATTCTTTTTCGATCAGCTGGATCATGAGGAAGTGCATCTAAGTTAATTTCTGCCAGAGGCGGAGGAGTACTACCAATATTTGATGCAAGACCTTGTCTTGGTCTAACTGGCCTTGAAGTCCCTGCCACATTACTATCTGGTGCTGGTCGTTTCCCTTTCAACAAAAATTTATCCATTTCCTCCTTGTCCTTGGCAAATCAAAGAAAAGAAATTACTTAGCCAATAGCCATCATGAAATCAAAGCACAAGTAGAATTGTAGACAGTCTAGAGACCGAGAGAGAGGGTGCATATTACCTGGGATGGGAAGAACCAACACTTGCAAATTAAAGATTTTGCACTGGCGGATGGTCGGCCGATATCAACATTCACCCGATGAAATGGCGTCGAGTTCACCGTCGTTCGTCGCCGATTCACTACGGCGGCTGCGGAAATAGGGATCTAGATGAGGAGGGGAAGAGACGAGGGCGTCCGTCTGTTCGCGTACAGGTACAGGCGTACAGCAAATCTATTTGACGAGAAGTCGCTTGCGTCGCTCCCTGGGGGGCGGCTCGGGCGACCTAGCCGCCGCCGCCCCCGCTCCCCTTTCCTCCCTCGCTCCGCCCGCCACCGCCGGAGGAGGCCGACGGGCAAAGCCCACTCGGCGGACGGCGGTGGCGGGGCACCCTCGTCGCGCGCCGCAAGTCTTCGGCCCTGGACGAAGGCCTGCATCCGGCGGCGGCTGCGTCTGGCCAGGCGCGGGCAAGCCGGGGCGGCGGCCCCGGGATCGGCGGCGGCGCTGGTTCCTCCTCTCCCTCGTCGGGAGAGTGGGGGGCGGCGCTAAGGCTGGCCATCTTCGATCTGGTGCGGCGCATCTGGTGGCGTGCGGCGTGCCTGTGGGTTCGGCCGTGAGGAGGGCGAGCCGTAGGCGTGCCAGATCTGGAGGTATTGCCCCTCTCCCTTCCATGCATCCCTTCCCAGTCCCCGGGTCGGTTTGGATCCTGCCGGATCCACCTCCGGTGTGTTCTGGTGGAGCAGATCGGTGTCCGGGGGAAACCTTGGCTGCCTTAGGCTGACCGGCAGTGGCGACGCCGATTTTTGGCGCCGCTTTCCTCCTTGGGGGCGTTGCTGAGGGCACCATCTCTCCTCTCCAACCCATGTCCGGGTGAAAGCCCAAGATCCGATGCGGATCGGGCGTCGGCGGCGCCCTAGGCACCGTAACCTTCCTGAAGGCGACGCCAAGGACATTGGGATCGGATGGAAGGGTCTGCAGGTGAGGGGTGGGGGTGTGCTGCCTCCCTTCGGTGGAGCGGTGTTTCGTTCGACATATTCTTGGCGGCGGCTCTTGGCGGCATGGAGCAGCGGAGGCTTGGCGTCAGATGTGTGGTGACGGACACGCGCAGGAGGTCGACGCTGTCTGGCGTCGTGGTGGCGTCGGCGGCAGCGAGACCGAGCAAGGCAGTTACAACAGTACAGCTCTGAAGATGGATATGTGGTAGGTGGTTGTGGCGGCCTCATACCCGGCGGGCGGCCTGGTTGAGGAGCACGCCGGACTGGTGGGTGCCCATACCCGGCAGGCGTCCAGGTTGGGACCTCAGGTCTTAGATGTTAGGTTTGGCTGCGAGGTCTGTTTGGTATTAGGCCCAGACCATCAGCGCCCCTTCATCAGTTAGATAGGAGTAGCGACAGAGGTTGCGAAGATGGTGGCTTTGGTCTTACTGTTGTACGACTTTGTAAGGTTTTGTGCTAATAATTAATAAAGTGGCCGTATGCATCGACCAGATGCAGAGGCCGGGGGTATTCCTCCTTTTCGAAAAAAAACATAGAGACGTGCGTACACATTGGGCCTGGCCTTGTGTCATTGTTTGCTGCGGCAGGCTCTTGATTTTTTTAGAACTTAATGGATCTTATGGGCTAAGGCTTTAGGGATTAGCTGCTATGCTGTTGGGCTGGGGTCAATGGAATTTTTGGGCTGGGGTCAAATGCATTTTTGCTAATACTTATTAGCTGAAAGGCCAGAAGGCACAGGTGTCAATTGACACCAGTGGCTACATGGGAGCTCCGTCCCAGGGTGATGCCATAATCATCAAGAAATTCTTAGATATCTCCATGCCACTTTCACTTCTCACGTGCTTAATAGTGACTTCATATTCATTTTGAGCCTTCCTGACGAAATGTTTGAAGATTTCCTGGGTTTTGAAATTATTCTCGAGAAAGAAAACTCGGGTGAATTGGGGAAAATCATAGAAAATGACGAGTCCATAGTTGTTGGCACGAAAGCTAGAGTAGTTGTGCGGGCCGAACATGTCCATGTGAAGAATTTCGAGTGGCCTTGTCGTGGTTAGTCTTCGCAGAATGCGATTTCTTCACGAGCTTGTCCGCTTCACATGCAGTCATGCACCGCAAAGGCGATCTTTATCAAATTTAAGACAGTTCCTACGATGTGCTATTTCTTCAGCAAAGCCTGCAAGTTTCCTGCACCTGCATGGCCAAGCCTTTGGTGCCGTAACCAACCCTCTGTAGTCTTTGCAGGCAAACAAGTGATAACTGAGGGGCCCTTAAAGAAATCCATAATATATAAATCACATTTTCTAACAACTTCGAAGACAAAGTGTTATCATTTTTCATGATAACCACACATCTGGATTTTGTGAATAAGACCATCATTTCCACATCACAAAGCTTTCAAATGGACGTTAGATTGAGTCCAAGAGATTGAACAAGCATGACCTTATCCATATGTTTCTCTTTAGATATGACAACTTAACCTAACTCAATTACCTTTCCTTTGTTGGTGTCGCCAAAAGTGAGATGCTTCCTTGAGGAAGTAATCAATTTAAGATCGACGAATAAACTTCTGTCTCCGGTCATACGATTAGTGATGAAACTATGTACCTAGGGTAGGGTCATGGATCTGTCCAAGATACCCTCCCCAAGGACATCTCTAAAGGAGCCAGAAGCACTCAAAGAAAAATCATCATCCACTCGACCATGAAGCTATGTTCCACTCGACAGTCTCGAAGACACTCGACCGTATGGACAATCACTCGACTACCAGGAGATCTAGAGCCACTCCACTCTGCAACGGTCGGGAATTAAGTCATAGCTTTAATGGTCATTATGTATCTTTATTGCAGGCGTTACCAGTAACGTCCCCATCTTTATGTACCTTAAACCCTTTGTAATTGAGGGCGGGAGGACTCTGGCAAACTCTATATAAGCCACCCCCTCCTCAGGGACGGGGGTTCGCACCCTCTGTAACACACACGCATATAATCCAGTCGACCGCCTCCGGGCTCCGAGACGTAGGGCTGTTACTTCCTCCGAGAAGGGCCTGAACTCATAAAACTCACATGTACAACTCCTCCATAGTTAGGATGTTGCCTCTACATTCCTACCCCCATTCTACTGTCAGACTTAGAATCACGACAGTTGGCACCCACCGTGGGGCAGGTGTCTTAGCGACTTGTTGGAGAAGTTGTGATTTTTCCGATCCCCATCAACATGGTTTCAGGCGGAGGTTTGGCCAAGGGCCACGAGATCCGTCTCAGTGCGCTCGTATTCATCGCCGACGACTCCGCTTGGCTCCAGGAAGCGCCACTCGACGTCGAGGCGCTCCCCATCCGCGGGGCAACGCACTTCCGCGCGTGCGTCCGTGGCGTCCTCCTACGGCAGCCGTCGACTCAGTATCGGTCGGCTCCCGTGCCGACCTCCCTCCCTGCAGCCCGCCGGGGCAAACGTTTCGGTCGGTCGAGGCTTCAGCGATGGGTGAGGCATGCGGTGGCTCGCCAATCGGCCACCCCCAGGTCGCGGCAATCGAGCCCGACGAAACTCTCTACGGCCTGTTCGACTAGCTCCGTAGAGACTGCATCCGAGTGCGACAGCAGCGACCCCGCGGCGGAAGTTTTGATGGTCAATGGACCATGTAGTCCTCCTGGCTTCGCCCGCGAGGACGGAGGCGATGGTGGCGGTGATCCGTCGCGTGTCCACGGAGAGTACCGAACCGAACCCCTCTCTTCGCAGAGGAAGGAGGAACTTCGCGCCGGAACATGGATGCACTTCACACTCCCATTGTTGGAGAAACCCCTGAGGCCCAGGCCTTGGAGGAGGCGCGCCTGGCCAACTTGGCTGAGCGCACTCGACTGGATAACCTCCAGCACGCACTCGACGAGCGTGCTCGGCAGCGTGCTCCCGAATCCAGTCGGCATCAACTTTTTCCACCTCCGACTCAGGTATACCGAACTCCAATCCAGAATCTCGCAGCTGCGGCCTGAATACCGGAGTCAATTCAACCTTCCCAGTCAGAAGCTGGTCGAGGTTTGGCGCAGATCCGGGCCTTGCTCTGAGCCGCGAGAGAGTAGAATACAGTAGTATCTCAGTCGCGGAATAGGATTCACAGCAGATCCGTGGTTGCAGACACAGTCCAATCGGCTCACAGCCCAAGATCACCCCCGAGGCATGAGGGACGTGGAGACCAACGAGATCAGTACAGCAACCGTGAGCAGTATGATCACTGACTCGATCACGATGATCGTCGTCAAGTGCCCACGCCTCCCCAAGGAGTGGATCATACGTGCCTCGACAGCAGGATGATAGACGCCCTCACAGTGGTGGGCGAAGGATTCCAGTCGACCCCAGGGAATCGGGCTTTGATGCAAGATCTATTCTCGTTCAGGGTCTGGTCGACAGAAATAGAGCTCACAGAGAAGGCCCCGACAGAGATTTTCCAACCAGCAGCAGAGTGCATGTCTCAGGCCCAGAGTGCTTCAGCAGAGCCATCAGGGCCGCAGTGATTCCTCCCAACTTCAGGTTGGCGACTGGAGTCAGTAAGTTCACTGGTGAGTCCAAGCCTGACACTTGGCTTGAGGATTACCGAGTGGCTGTACAAATCGGTGGCGGCAACGATGAAGTGGACGTGAAGCACCTTCCTTTGATGCTAGAGGGCTCGGTTAGGGCGTGGCTGAATCAGTTAGCTCCTGGTAGTATTTATACTTGGGAAGCTCTTGCTCGAGTATTTGTCAGAACATTTGAAAGTACTTGCAAGCGGCCAGTAGGGCTGACAGAACTACAGTGTTGCTTTCAGAAACCGAATGGAACTTTGAGATATTATATCCAGAGATGGATCACGTTGCACCACACAGTGGAGAATGTGTCAGATCACCAAGCAATTTGTGCCTTCAAAGAAGGCGTTAAGTATCGGGAGTTGAATCTGAAATTCGGTCGAACAGGAGATATGACTCTGACTCGGATGATGGAGATTGCCACCAAGTATGCCAATGGTGAAGAAGAAGACTAACTCCGGAGTGGCAAGCACAAAACAGTCGCCCACGAAACCAGAGGGGGAAAGTCAAAAATGCAAAGCCGAGCCAGTTGCTCCTGGAGAAGCCTTAGCCGTAACTCAAGGGAAGTTCAAGGGGGAACCCAAAGGACTGTGGAACCCCAAGAAAGTAAAAGATCAAGATGGAAATGATGTGCTAGATTTACCATGCCACATTCACACCAAGAAAGATGAAGAGGGTAATTTCATTTACCCAAAGCATACCACTCGACAGTGTCGACTCCTAATCCAGCAATTCCGAGAGAAACAGCCCAAGGAAAAGGAGAAGGAAGCAGACAAAGTTGAGGATGAGGAGGAGGACGATGATGGTTACCCCCACGTCAATTCCACTCTGATGATTTTCGCTGACATTGAGAGTAAGAGTCGACTGAAAGTCATCAATAGAGAAGTGAACATGGTCGCTCCGGTGACACCCAGTTATTTGAAGTGGTCTCAGACCGGCATTACATTCGACTAGTCCAATCACCCAGCACACATAGCCACCCCTGGGAGGCAAGGGCTGGTGGTCGACCCAATAGTCGAAGGCACTCGATTGACTAAGGTTCTGATGGATGGTGGCAGTGGTCTGAATATACTATATGAAGAGACGTTGAAAGGAATGGACATTCCGATGTCCAGACTTAGCGAAAGTAATATGAGTTTCCATGGAGTCATTCCTGGCAAGAAGGCTACATCACTCGGCCAGATCTCTCTCAATGTAGTGTTCGGTGATTTCAAGAATTTTCACAAAGAAAAGTTGACATTTGAAGTTGTGGATTTCCAGAGTGCTTATCACGCTATTCTAGGCAGGCCAGCTTATGCACATTTTATGGCTCGACCATGTTACGTGTACCTCAAATTGAAGATCCTGGTCCTAAAGGGGTGATCACTATCACTGGCAGTCGAAAGAAGGCAGAAGAGTGCTTCCAGAAGGGCTCAAAGATCGCCGATGCACAGATGGCAGTAGTGGAGTTGCAGGAGTATAAAAAAATGCAGATCCGAGTGATTTGTTGCGAGTTAAGAAGCCTGCCACTGATTCAGCATTCCAGTCGACTGGTGAAACGAAGCCGATTCATATTCATCCAACGGATACCAATGCTGCTCCGACTCACATTTCAACAACACTCGACTCTGAATAGGAAGAAGCGCTCATCCAGTTCCTCCGTGAGAACTGGGACATCTTTGCATGGAAACCTTCTGACATGCCAGGTGTTCCCAGGGGACTGGCTGAGCATCGTTTGCGAGTCGACCCAAAGGTGAAACCGGCCAAAGAACATCTTTGACGGTCCGCCATACAGAAGAGGACGGCAATCAGTGAAGAAGTGGCCCGACTTCTAGCAGCTGATTTTATCCGAGAGATTTACCACTTCGAGTGGTTAGCTAATGTTGTCATGGTCCCAAAGAAGGACGACTCACTTCGCATGTGCATCTACTTCAAACATATCAATCGGGCCTGCCCGAAAGATCACTTTCCTCTCCCTCGCATCGACCAAATAGTCGACTCGACTGCCGGGTGTGAGCGTTTGTCCTTTTTGGATGCTTATTCCAGGTATCATCAGATCCGTCTGTACGGACCCGATGAGATAAAAACAACTTTCATCACCCCATTTGGGTGCTTCTGTTATGTCACTATGCCATTCGGTTTTAAGAACGCCGGAGCCACATTCATGAGGATGATCTAGAAGTGTCTGCTCACTCAAATCAGTCGGAATGTGGAAGCATACATGGATGACATTGTGGTCAAGTCACGAAAAGGTTCTGACCTACTGGCTGACCTTGCTGAAACCTTTGCCAACCTCAGAAGGTATGATATCAAGCTTAATCCATCAAAGTGCACGTTTGGAGTTCCAGGCAGAAAATTACTCGGTTTTCTCGTTTCCGAACAGGGGATCGATGCTAACCCAGAGAAAGTGGGTGCCATACTCCGGATGAAACGCCCTGTGCATGTGCATGATGTCCAAAAGCTTACTAGTTGTTTGGCCGCCCTAAGTCGATTCATTTCTCGCCTCGGTGAAAAGGCACTGCCTCTTTACTGACTGATGAAGAAGTCAGATAAGTTCGAGTGGACTCCTGAAGCTGACGCAGCATTTGCAGAGCTCAAAGCCCTGCTTTCCACCCAGCCGGTGCTTGTTGCTCCAATCAGCAAAGAGCTTTTACTGCTTTACATTGCAGCCACTGGATAAGTCGTTAGTACAGTACTTACGGTCGAGTGGGAAGAAGAAGGAAAAGCTTACAAAGTTCAGCGCCCAGTATACTATGTCTCTAAAGTTTTGACTCCATCAAAGCAAAGATATCCACATTATCAGAAGCTTGTTTATGGGATTTATATGACCATGAAGAAGGTTGCACATTACTTCTCTGATCACTCCATTACAGTCGTCAGTGACGCTCCATTATCAGAGATTCTGAACAATAGAGATGCAACTGGTCGAGTGGCAAGTGGGCGATTGAACTCCTTCCCTTAGATATCAAGTTCGAGGCAAAGAAAGCTATCAAGTCCGAAGCAATAGCAGATTTCCTCGCCGAGTGGATTGAACAACAACTGCCGACTCAAGTTCACTCGGAGCACTGGACCATGTTCTTTGACGGTTCCAAGATGCTGAATGGTTCCGGTGCTGGGGTGGTACTGGTATCCCCCCGAGGAGACAAGCTCAAATATGTCCTCCAGATTCACTTTGATTCCTCCAATAATGAAGCAGAATATGAATCACTCTTGTATGGGTTGCGTATGGCCATTTCACTCGGCGTCCATCGCCTGATGGTCTATGGCGACTCAGATTTGGTAGTCAATCAAGTGATGAAGGAGTGGGACGTCAGAAGCCCAGCCATGACTGGTTACTGCAACACGGTGAGGAAGTTGGAAAAGAAGTTTGAGGGGTTAGAGCTCCATCATGTACCCCGACTGAAAAATCAAGCAGCAGATGATTTAGCAAAGATAGGCTCCAAGAGAGAAGCTATTCCCAGCAACGTGTTCCTGGAGCACATTCATGCACCTTCAGTTCAAGAAGATCCCTCCGCTGAAGAGCCCCCGCAGCCTAGGAGTGCCACAGATCCTACTGAAGTCGAGGTCCCAGTCGTGGTCGATTTAATCATGGAGGTGTTGGTCATCACTCCCGACTGGACAGTGCCATACATTGCATATATCCTTAGGAAAGAGCTCCCATAGGATGAAGAAGAGGCTCGACAGATCATCCGTCGATCCAAGGCCTTTACTGTAATAAGAGGTCAACTGTTCAGAGAAAGTGCAACTGGGGTCAGCCAGAAATGCATAACACCAGAAGAAGGCCGAGTGATCCTCCACGACATCCATTCGAGGACCTGTGTTCACCATGCGTCCTCTCGGACCATTGTGGCTAAAGCATACCGAGCTAGATTTTATTGGCCACGAGCAAATGAAATGGCGAAAGATATAGTCGACAGATGTGAAGGTTGCCAGTTCTACTCCAATATGTCGCACAAACCCGCATCAGCCCTGAAGACCATCCCACTCGTCTGGCCCTTTGCTGTTTGGGGATTGGACATGGTTGGTCCACTGAGGACAGGTAGGAGCGGCTTCACTCATGTGCTTGTAGCAGTCGACAAGTTTACCAAATGGATCGAAGCCAAGCCTATTAAGAATCTTGAAGCTAGTACTGATGTCAGCTTCATCAGAGAGTTGATTTTTAGATATGGGGTTCCACACATCATCATCACTAACAACGGATCGAACTTCAATTCTGATGAGTTCAGAACCTTCTGCGCCTCACAAGGCACACGAGTCGACTATGCTTCAGTCGCCCATCCCCAGTCGAATGGACAAGCAGAAATAGCAAATGGCCTGATTCTCAAAGGACTAAAACCCCGACTGATGCGAGATCTCAAGCACGCAGCGGGCGCCTGGGTTGATGAACTTCCATCAATTCTCTGGGGATTGAGGACAACTCCTAATCGGTCGACTGGCCGAACTCCATTCTTCTTGGTCTATGGGGCTGAATCTGTTCTACCGAGTGACTTGCTTCATAATGCACCATGAGTTAAGCTCTTCTCTGAAGATGAAGCAGAACAAGCTCGGCAAGACGCAGTCGACCTCCTAGAGGAGGAAAGAGAGATGGCCTTGATCCGGTTGACCATTTATCAACAAGACTTGCATCGATTCCACGCTAGACACGTGAAGGGTCGAGCCTTTCAAGAGGGAGACTTGGTTCTTCGAGTGGATCAGCAGAAACCACACAAGCTCGCCCCAGCTTGGGAAGGTCCCTTCATTGTCACCAGAGTGCTCCACAATGGAGCATACCACCTTTACAGTGTCGAGCATAAGAAGGACGAGCCACGGGCTTGGAACGCGGAGCTGCTCCGCCCCTTTTATACTTAAGTACTCGTTCGAATAAAATGTAAAAATAAATACCTTTGTAATTTGTTTATCAAAGACAAGAGCTTTACAGTCCTCTGGCACGATTGTTGTTGCTTTTGTTTACGTTTGAAAACCCCTAGTGGGTGACTTAGCTGCGAATCCATTTCGCCTAAGTTTGAAAGGAAATCCTACCGAGTGGTGAGCAAGCCTCTCACTCAGGGGTTTAGCTGCGAACCCGTTTCGCCTAAGTTTTCAAAATCCTACCGAGTGGTGAGCCAGCCTCCCACTTGGGGACTTAGCCGCAGTCCAGTACTCGCCAAAGTTTGTAAAATCCTACCGAGTGGTGAGCCAGTCTCCCACTCGGGGGCTTAGCTGCAGTCCAGTACTCACCTAAGTTTTAAAAAAATCCTACCGAGTGGTGAGCAAGCCTCCCACTCGGGGGCTTAGCTGCAGTCCAGTACTCGCCTAAGTTTGTAAAATCCTACCGAGTGGTGAGCCAGTTGAAGGAAATATGCCCTAGAGGCAATAATAATGTTATTATTTTATTTCCTTATATCATGATAAATGTTTATTATTCATGCTAGAATTGTATTATCCGAAAACATAATACTTGTGTGAATACATAGACAAACCAAACGTCACTAGTATGCCTCTACTTGACTAGCTCGTTAATCGAAGATGGTTATGTTTCCTAACCATAGACATGTGTTGTCATTTGATTAATGGGATCACATCATTAGGAGAATGATGTGATTGACATTATCCATTCCATTAGCTTAGCACCCGATCGTTTAGTATGTTGCTATTGCTTTCTTCATGACTTATACATGTTCCTATGACTATGAGATTATGCAACTCCCGTTTATCGGAGGAACACTTTGTGTGCTACCAAACGTCACAATGTAACTGGGTGATTATAAAGGAGCTCTACAGGTGTCTCCAAAGGTGAATGTTGGGTTGGCGTATTTCGAGATTAGGATTTGTCACTCCGATTGTCGGAGAGGTATCTCTGGGCCCTCTCGGTAATGCACATCACATAAGCCTTGCAAGCATTACAACTAATGAGTTAGTTGCAAGATGATGTATTACGAAACGAGTAAAGAGACTTGCCAGTAACGAGATTGAACTAGGTATTGAGATACCGACGATCGAATCTCAGGCAAGTAACATACCGATGACAAAGGGAACAACGTATGTTGTTATGCGATCTGACCGATAAAGATCTTCGTAGAATATGTAGGAGCCAATATGAGCATCCAGGTTCCGCTATTGGTTATTGACCGGAGACGTGTCTCGGTCATGTCTACATTGTTCTCGAACCCGTAGGGTCCGCACGCTTAAGGTTTCGATGACAGTTATATTATGAGTTTATGAGTTTTGATGTACCGAAGTTAGTTCGAAGTCCCGGATGTGATCACAGACATGACGAGGAGTCTCGAAATGGTCGAGACATAAAGATTGATATATTGGACGGCTATGTTCGGACACCGGAAGTGTTCCGGGTGATTTCGGAGAAAACCGGAGAGCCGGAGGGTTACCGGAACCCCCCCGGGAGAAGTAATGGGCCATATGGGCCTTAGTGGAGAGAGAGAGGGGCAGCCAAAGGTGGGCCGCACGCCTCCTCCCCCCTAGTCCGAATTGGACTAGGAAAGGGGGGGGGGGGCGGCGCCCCCCTTTCCTTCTCCCTCCCCACTTCTTTCCCCCTCCTAGTAGGAGTCCTACTCCTACTAGGAGGAGGACTCCTCCTTGGCGCGCCATAGGGGCCGGCCGGCCTCCTCCCCTTGATCCTTTATATACGGGGGCAGGGGGCACCCCTAGACACACAAGTTGATCCACGTGATCATATTCTTAGCCGTGTGCGGTGCCCCCTTCCACCATAATCCTCAATAATATTGTAGCGGTGCTTAGGCGAAGCCCTGCAACGGTAGTACATCAAGATCGTCACCACGCCTTCGTGCTGACGAAACTCTTCCCCGACACTTTGCTGGATCGGAGTACGGGGATCGTCATCGAGCTGAACGTGTTCTAGAACTCGGAGGTGCCGTAGTTTCGGTGATTGATCGGTCGGGCCGTGAAGACGTATGACTACATCAACCGCGTTGTGATAACGCTTCCGCTGTCGGTCTACAAGGGTACGTAGATCACACTCTTCCCTCGTTGCTATGCATCACGATGATCTTGCGTGTGCGTAGGAAATTTTTTGAAATTACTACGTTCCCCAACAGTGGCATCCGAGCCTAGGTTTTATGTGTTGATGTTATATGCACGAGTAGAACACAAGTGAGTTGTGGGCGATATAAGTCATACTGCTTACCAACATGTCATACTTTGGTTCGGCGGTATTGTTGGACGAAGCGGCCCGGACCGACATTACGCGTACGCTTACGCGAGACTGGTTCTCCCGACGTGCTTTTCACAAAGGTGGCTAGGGGGTGACAGTTTCTCCAACTTTAGTTGAACCGAGTGTGGCTATGCCCGGTCCTTGCGAAGGTTAAAACAACACCAACTTGACAAACTATCGTTGTGGTTTTGATGCGTAGGTAAGATTGGTTCTTGCTTAAGCCCGTAGCAGCCACGTAAAACTTGCAACAACAAAGTAGAGGACGTCTAACTTGTTTTTGCAGGGCATGTTGTGATGTGATATGGTCAAGACATGATGCTGAATATTATTGTATGAGATGATCATGTTTTGTAACCAAGTTATCGGCAACTGGCAGGAGCCATATGGTTGTTGCTTTATTGTATGCAATGCAATTGCGCTGTAATGCTTTACTTTATCACTAAACGGTAGCGATAGTCGTGGAAGCATAAAATTGGCGAGACGACAACGATGCTACGTTGTGATCAAGGTGTCGCACCGGTGACGATGGTGATCACGACGGTGCTTCGAAGATGGAGATCACAAGCACAAGATGATGATGGCCATATCATATCACTTATATTGATTGCATGTGATGTTTATCTTTTATGCATCTTATCTTGCTTTGATTGACGGTAGCATTTTAAGATGATCTCTCACTAATTATCAAGAAGTGTTCTCCCTGAGTATGCACCGTTGCGAAAGTTCTTCGTGCTGAGACACCACGTGATGATCGGGTGTGATAGGCTCTACGTTCAAAGACAACGGGTGCAAAACAGTTGCACACGCAGAATACTCAGGTTATACTTGACGAGCCAAGCATATACAGATATGGCCTCGGAACACAGAGACCGAAAGGTCGAGCGTGAATCATATAGTAGATATGATCAACATAGCGATGTTCACCAATGAAACTGCTCCATCTCACGTGATGATCGGACATGGTTTAGTTGATTTGGATCACGTAATCACTTAGAGGATTAGAGGGATGCCTGTCTAAGAGGGAGTTCTTTAGTAATATGATTAATTGAACCTAAATTTTTTATGAACTTAGTACCTGATAGTATCTTGCTTGTTTATGTTTGATTATAGATAGATGGCCCGTGCTGTTATTCCGTTGAATTTTAATGCGTTCCTTGAGAAAGCAAAGTTGAAAGATGATGGTAGCAATTACACGGACTGGGTCCATAACTTGAGGATTATCCTCATTGCTGCACAGAAGAATTACGTCCTGGAAGCACCGCTGGGTGCTAGGCCTGCTGCTGGAGCAACACTAGATGTTATGAACGTCTGGCAGAGCAAAGCTGATGACTACTCGATAGTTCAATGTGCCATGCTTTACGGCTTAGAACCGGGACTTCAACGATGTTTTGAACGTCATGGAGCATATGAGATGTTCCAGGAGTTGAAGTTAATATTTCAAGAAAATGCCCGGATTGAGACATATGAGGTCTCCAATAAATTCTATAGCTGCAAGATGGAGGAGAAAAGTTCTGTCAGTGAGCATATACTCAAAATGTCTGGGTATAATAATCACTTGATTCAATTGGGAGTTAATCTTCCAGATGATTGCGTCATTGACAGAATTCTCCAATCACTACCACCAAGCTACAAGAGCTTCGTGATGAACTATAATATGCAAGGGATAAATAAGACTATTCCCGAGCTCTTCGCAATGCTGAAAGCTGCGGAGGTAGAAATAAAAAAGGAGCATCTAGTGTTGATGGTCAACAAGACCACTAGTTTCAAGAAAAAGGGCAAAGGGAAGACGAAGGGGAACTTCAAAAAGAACAGCAAGCAAGTTGCTACTCAAGAGAAGAAACCCAAGCCTGGACCTAAGCCTGAAACAGAGTGCTTCTACTGCAAGCAGACTGGTCACTGGAAGTGGAACTGCCCCAAGTATTTGGCGGATAAGAAGGATGGCAAGGTGAACAAAGGTATATGTGATATACATGTTATTGATGTGTACCTTACTAATGCTCGCAGTAGCACCTGGGTATTTGATACTGGTTCTGTTGCTAATATTTGCAACTCGAAATAGGGACTACGAATTAAGCGAAGATTGGCTAAGGACGAGGTGACGATGCGCGTGGGAAATGGTTCGAAAGTTGATGTGATCACGGTAGGCACGCTACCTCTACATCTACCTTCGGGATTAGGATTAGACCTAAATAATTGTTATTTGGTGCCAACGTTAAGCATGAACATTATATCTGGATCTTGTTTGATGCAAGACGGTTATTCATTTAAATCAGAGAATAATGGTTGTTCTATTTATATGAGTAATATCTTTTATGGTCATGCAACCTTAAAGAGTGGTCTATTCTTATTACATCTTGATAGTAGTGACACACATATTCATAATGTTGAAACCAAAAGATGCAGAGTTGATAATGATAGTGCAACTTATTTGTGGCACTGCCGTTTGGGTCATATCGGTGTAAAGCGCATGAAGAAACTCCATACTGATGGGCTTTTGGAACCACTTGATTATGAATCACTTGGTACTTGCGAACCGTGCCTTATGGGTAAGATGACAAAAACACCGTTCTCCGGTACTATGGAGAGAGCAACAGATTTGTTGGAAATCATACATACAGATGTATGTGGTCCGATGAATGTTGAGGCTCATGGCGGATATCGTTATTTTCTCACCTTCACAGATGACTTAAGCAGATATGGGTATATCTACTTAATGAAACATAAGTCTGAAACATTTGAAAAGTTCAAAGAATTTCAGAGTGAAGTTGAAAATCATCGTAACAAGAAAATAAAATTCCTACGATCTGATCGTGGAGGAGAATATTTGAGTTACGAGTTTGGTGTACATTTGAAACAATGTTGAATAGTTTCGCAACTCACGCCACCCGGAACACCACAGCGTAATGGTGTGTCCGAACGTCGTAATCGTACTTTACTAGATGTGGTGCGATCTATGATGTCTCTTACTGATTTACCGCTATCATTTTGGGGGTATGCTCTAGAGACGGCCGCATTCACGTTAAATAGGGCACCATCAAAATCCGTTGAGACAACGCCTTATGAACTATAGTTTGGCAAGAAACCAAAGTTGCCGTTTCTGAAAGTTTGGGGCTGCGATTCTTATGTGAAAAAGCTTCAACCTGATAAGCTCGAACCTAAATCGGAGAAATGTGTCTTCATAGGATATCCAAAGGAAACTATTGGATACACCTTCTATCACAGATCCGAAGGCAAGACTTTTGTTGCTAAGTTTGGAAACTTTCTGGAGAAGGAGTTTCTCTCAAAAGAAGTGAGTGAGAGGAAACTAGAACTTGACGAGGTAACTGTACCCGCTCCCTTATTGGAAAGTAGTACATCACAGAAACCTATTTCTATGACACCTACACCAATTAGTGAGGAAGCTAATGATAATGATCATGAAACTTCAGAACAAGATACTACTAAACCTCGTAGATCAACCAGAGTAAGATCCACGCCAGAGTGGTACGGTAATCCTATTCTGGAAGTCATGCTACTAGATCATAATGAACCTACGAACTATGAAGAAGCGATGGTGAGCCCAGATCCCGCAAAATGGCTTGAAGCCATGAAATCTGAGATGGGATCCATGTATGAGAACAAAGTATGGACTTTGGTTGACTTGCCCAATGATCGGCAAGCAATTGAGAATAAATGGATCTTCAAGAAGAAGACTGATGCTGACGGTAATATTACTGTCTACAAAGCTCGACTTGTCGCAAAAGGTTTTCGGCAAGTTCAAGGGATTGACTACGATGAGACCTTCTCACCCGTAGCGATGCTTAAGTCTGTCCGAATCATGTTAGCAATTGCTGCATTTTATGATTATGAAATTTGGCAAATGGATGTCAAAACTGCATTCCTGAATGGATTTCTGCAAGAAGAGTTGTATATGATGCAGCCGGAAGGTTTTGTCGATCCAAAAGGAGCTAACGAAGTGTGCAAGCTCCAGCGATCCATTTATGGACTGGTGCAAGCCTCTCGGAGTTGGAATAAACGCTTTGATAGTGTGATCAAAGCATTTGGTTTTATACAGACTTTTGGAGAAGCCTGTATTTACAAGAAAGTGAGTGGGAGCTCTGTAGCATTTCTGATATTATATGTAGATGACATATTACTAATCGGAAATGATATAGAATTTCTGGATAGCATAAAAGGATACTTGAATAAAAGTTTTTCAATGAAAGACCTCGGTGAAGCTGCCTACATATTGGGCATCAAGATCTATAGAGACAGATCGAGACGCTTAATTGGACTTTCACAAAGCACATACCTTGACAAAGTTTTGAAAAAAATTCAAAATGGATCAAGCAAAGAAAGGATTCTTGCCTGTGTTACAAGGTGTGAAATTGAGTAAGACTCAAAGTCCGACCAATGCAGAAGATAGAGAGAAAATGAAAGATGTTCCCTATGCTTCAGCCATAGGCTCTATCATGTATGCAATGATGTGTACCAGACCTGATGTGTGTCTTGCTATAAGTCTAGCAGGGAGGTACCAAAGTAATCCAAGAGTGGATCACTGGACAGCGGTCAAGAACATCCTGAAATACCTGAAAAGGACTAAGGATATGTTTCTCATATATGGAGGTGACAAAGAGCTCATCGTAAATGGTTACGTTGATGCAAGCTTTGACACTGATCCGGATGATTCTAAATCGCAAACCGGATACGTGTTTACATTAAATGGTGGAGCTGTTAGTTGGTGCAGTTCTAAACAAAGCATTGTGGCGGGATCTACATGTGAAGCGGAGTACATAGCTGCTTCGGAAGCAGCAAACGAAGGAGTCTGGATGAAGGATTTCATATCCAATCTAGGTGTCATACCTAGTGCATTGGGTCCAATGAAAATATTTTGTGACAATACTGGTGCAATTGCCTTGGCAAAGGAATCCAGATTTCACAAGAGAACCAAGCACATCAAGAGACGCTTCAATTCCATCCGGAATCTAGTCCAGGTGGGAGACATAGAGATTTGCAAGATACATACGGATCTGAATGTAGCAGACCTGTTGACTAAGCCTCTTCCATGAGCAAAACATGATCAGCACCAAAGCTCCATGGGTGTTAGAATCATTACTGTGTAATCTAGATTATTCACTCTAGTGCAAATGGGAGACTAAAGGAAATATGCCCTAGAGGCAATAATAATGTTATTATTTTATTTCTTTTATATCATGATAAATGTTTATTATTCATTCTAGAATTGTATTATCCGGAAACATAATACTTGTGTGAATACATAGACAAACCAAACGTCACTAGTATGCCTCTACTTGACTAGCTCGTTAATCGAAGATGGTTATGTTTCCTAACCATAGACATGTGTTGTCATTTGATTAATGGGATCACATCTTTAGGAGAATGATGTGATTGACATGACCCATTCCATTAGCTTAGCACCTGATCATTTAGTGTGTTGCTATTGCTTTCTTCATGACTTATACATGTTCCTATGACTATGAGATTATGCAACTCCCGTTTACCGGAGGAACACTTTGTGTGCTACCAAACGTCACAACGTAACTGGGTGATTATAAAGGAGCTCTACAGGTGTCTCCAAAGGTGAATGTTGGGTTGGCGTATTTCGAGATTAGGATTTGTCACTCCGATTGTCAGAGAGGTATCTCTAGGCCCTCTCGGTAATGCACATCACATAAGCCTTGCAAGCATTACAACTAATGAGTTAGTTGCAAGATGATGTATTACGAAACGAGTAAAGAGACTTGCCAGTAACGAGATTGAACTAGGTATTGAGATACCGACTATCGAATCTCAGGCAAGTAACATACCGATGACAAAGGGAACAACATATGTTGTTATGCGGTCTGACCGATAAAGATCTTCATAGAATATGTAGGAGCCAATATGAGCATCCAGGTTCCTCTACTGGTTATTGACCGGAGACATGTCTCGGTCATGTCTACATTGTTCTCGAACCCGTAGGGTCTGCACGATTAAGGTTTCGATGACAGTTATATTATGAGTTTATGAGTTTTGATGTACCAAAGTTAGTTCGGAGTCCCGGATATGATCACGGACATGACGAGGAGTCTCGAAATGGTTGAGACATAAAGAGTGATATATTGGACGGCTATATTCGGACACCGGAAGTGTTCCGGATGAATTCGGAGAAAACCGGAGAGCCGGAGGGTTACTGGAACCCCCCCGGGAGAAAAAAATGGGCCATATGGGCCTTAGTGGAGAGAGAGAGGGGCAGCCAAAGGTGGACCGCATGCCTCCTCCCCCCTGGTCCGAATTGGACTAGGAGAGGGGGGGCGGCGCCCCCCTTTCCTTCTGCCGCCCCACTTCTTTCCCCCTTCCTAGTAGGAGTCCTACTCCTTCTAGGAGGAGGACTCCTCCTTGGCGCGCCATAGGGGCCGGCCGGCCTCCTCCCCTTGATCCTTTATATATGGGGGCAGGGGGCACCCCTAGACACACAAGTTGATCCACGTGATCATATTCTTAGCCGTGTGTGGTGCCCCCTTCCACCATAATCCTTGATAATATTGTAGCCGTGGTTAGGCGAAGCCCTGCAACGGTAGTACATCAAGATCGTCACCACGCCGTCATGCTGACGGAACTCTTCCCCGACACTTTGCTAGATCGGAGTCCGGGGATCGTCATCGAGCTGAACGTGTGCTAGAACTCGGAGGTGCCGTAGTTTCGGTGCTTGATCGGTCGGGCCGTGAAGACGTATGACTACATCAACCGCGTTGTGCTAACGCTTCTGCTGTCGGTCTACAAGGGTACGTAGATCACACTCTTCCCTCGTTGCTATGCATCACCATGATCTTGCATGTGCGTAGGAAATTTTTTGAAATTACTATGTTCCCCAACACCAGTCTCCCACTCGGGGGCTTAGCTGTAGTCCAGTACTCGCCTAAGTTTCTAAAATCCTAACGAGTGGTGAGCAATCCTCCCACTCGGGAGCTTAGCTGCAGTCCAGTACTCGCCTAAGTTTGAAAAATCCTACCGAGTGGTGAGCAACCCTCTCACTCGTGGGCTTAGCTGCAGTCCAGTACTCGCCTAAGTTTAAAAAAAATCCTACCGAGTGGTGAGCAATCCTCCCACTCGGGGGGCTTACCTGCAGTCCAGTACTCGCCTAAGTTTGTAAAATCCTACTGAGTGGTGAGCAATCCTCCCA